>NC_142523.1:20834119-21001619 GCF_964205215.1 Stylophora pistillata
CGGTAAACAATCACTAGTCTCACAACGAATGAGCCAGACTTCACTGAAAGCTCAGAGAATTCGAATGATGAAGATGAGGAATTATTATCGCTTTGTTTAGTCGCAACCACTCATCATGGATGACTCTTTGGTAGATGATATTTTCAACAGGTTGTCCCTATTTTTATTCAATTCTTTCAAAAAACTCAAAATAGAGGGAGCTTCCTTAATGCGATCTGGAAGATAATTCCAAGCTATAGCTGCCCTATGCTTAAAAGATAGTCTTCCCATTTCCGTTTTTGGTCTAGTGATATTTATATTTAAAATATTTCTTAGATTGTATCTGTGTTCCTGCTTCGAAACTAAGTTGTTAAGGTAGTTATTAGAGTGACCATAATATGATTTATAAGTTACGAATAGTACCCTTTTCGTGTAAAAATATGAAATAGGAGACCATCCCCTGAGCTTACACGTCGTTCAGTTCATATTGATGTCCCAGAGGCAGATTATGGATTAACCTTGCAGCTCGCAGGTGGACACGCTCCAGTTTTTCCATGAAGACCACTGAGTATGAGCCCCATACAGCGATCCCATAAAAGACAGATGGAATAATAGTCTTGAAATAAATAGACTCTAGAATGGACTTAGGTAGGAATTTTATACGTTTTAATATAGCGAGTTTCTTGTTAAACGTTTTACAGACAGCCATGATATGTCCTTTCCATGATAAGTTTTGATCGACGTAAGACCGAGATATTGAGATGATGACTTAAACTTCATGACACTCTGGCCATATTTCAGTAGTGGCAAGGGACCAATAAAATAATGTTTCGACAACATAAAGCCTCAGATTTTGTCTCATGGGCAGTCAACCTGATCGAGTTGCACCATGAAAGTACTTGATCCAGAATCGACCGTAAAACCACTATAATACTGTCTATATCCTTACCAATAGTGAAGATGGTGGTATCGTCGGCAAACATAAATAGTTCCCCATCAGTAACAGCCTCCGGAAAGGCTTTTGCATAAATTGAAAATAGCCTTGGACCCAATATAGATCCTTGTAGAACACCATATTTTATCAATCTGGGTCCAGACTTTATACCAGATAACTTGAAAAATTGGCGACGCTCACATAAGTAACTGATAAACCAAGACAGAAAGTCTCCTGAGACACCTATTGCTTTAAGTTTTTGTTGAAGAATTAGGTGATTCACAGAATCAAACGCTTTTCTGAAGTCAATAAAGAGGACCCCAACCTTCAATCCTGTGTCTAGGGCTTCCTTCCACTAAGGTTTCAGTGCGGTAAAGCAAAAGGCCTTCAGTAGTGTAGTTTTTACGGAAGCTCTATTGGTTATTACTTAACAGGCCTTGAGATTCAATGTGATGGTCCAGAGAGCTGCTGACTACATCTTCCAAGATCTTTCCTGGTACCCTGAAGAGAGAGATTGGTCTGTAGCTATTTACATCAGTTGATCTGTCTTTTTTAAAAAGAGGATTTGCACGAGACAGTTTCCAGTTGGAAGGGTAAGTAGCATCATTGATACTTTTCCTGAAAACTGGCTGCAGACTATGAACAACTGAGTCACCAAACAGAGCGAGGTCTTTGGAAAATACCAGGTCTGGGCCAGAAGCTCAGTTTCTTTGGGTTTGCAGCCTTGATCACCTTTCGCTTAACAACGTCCCATTTGAGGTCGATAGAACTAGATGATGGAGTTACACGACTAATATGGGTTTGTAGGAGTGAACAATCCAATGGTTCCGGGTTTTTCGTTAGATTTTCACTAATATTGACAAAGAAGTCATTGAAGAGTTCGACTTTTCCGAAATTTTCCGAAGAGAAGCCGAGACGACACGAAATCGAAAGAGATCTTGAGTGTAGTCAACCAACTGATTATGATTATAAAATGTCTACCCAAGAAATATTTACAAAATGGGTAGACAGTGGAAATGATATGATAAGAGGTAAAATGTGTCTATCCTAGCGACATCAAATATTATTTAGGCATTACTGTTCATACATTGCACGAAATAACGGATTTACAACCACAGAAAAATTGTAGCAAATATTAACCATCATCAGCATCAATTGGTACATCATTATGATAACCTGCGATTCCATACAAAGCAACGTAAACAGGTGTATTTTGTGAAATGTTTATCACTACATCAATTGATAGAAGGCTGCCGTTGTTTTTATTTATTTGTAAGATTGTTTTTGTTTCTTTACTTAGTTTCTTTGTGTTTATTTCATTTGATCTTGCAACTAAGGTACTTATGGAATTGACATCAGATCTTTCCCAAAACATTTCAAATGCTATTGTGTATTCGCCTTTTGATAGTCTGTTGATATCAATGTTGATGGAATAATTATGTGTTGACATCAGATTTTTTGATGAAGATGAATTTTTTTGGTTAATTTGTTTAATTTGTGGAAATTTTTTTTTTGATGTAAATGTAATTATCAACTGTTACATTATTGTCAGCTGTTATCATAATTATCGTTGTATTTCTTGATATAGTCAGGGGTCTCGATAGAAGGCGGCACCCGGCAATTGATCGCCGCTTACTTTGGGATTTATAGCGGCTTACTTTGTGTTTAAGTTAGTTTCCTTTTCTTTGTTTTGTTCTGCAAGTTTGCCTTTAGAGGTTGTTTCCGAATTTCTCTTCTGTTTCTTACACGACTGTGATCCAAACAAAACCGGGAAACTTGCTTGTGGTTCTGCAGGACTCGATCGATGAACGCCATTTTACTTGAGTCCAGGCGTTCACAGCGGAACATGGTAACGAGTCCGTATGTTCTAAAATGGCAGCCAAGCTTGCCCACGCGGTGCAGAAAGAACTTACAAGACTAGCCTCCTACTTTATCAGTGATCCCCTCCTACTTAAAAAAAACTATTGAGAACCCTGTATAGTTGAGTTGAGTTTTTGTTGATCAAATTGTTTCTTAGTTATTGGATTGTCATTTTTCGCTGCTTCTTGAATTTCGATTTCTTTTTCAAATTTCACTTTTTCATGAATTAGACTCTAATGCATTTTCATTTTTATTCTAACTAGTGAAAAATGTATTCATTTGTAATATTTAAATTCAGACTCCCTTGAAAAGTTCCACCACAAAGTGGTAAATATAGTTTCCAAGAAACGCGATTCAAGTTGAGATTTAATTTCTGATTGCTGAATTATTTGTTGTTCCTTCTTTGGGATTGATTACAGTATTTCTTGAATTTTTGCATCATATTTATTTCCTGAGAAATTTGAAATATTAACTAGATCAGACAAAATTATTTGGTTTCTCTTCATACCTGAGTGAATTGTGAATCTACATGTACATATTAAGCTTTATTTTCAGGGTCTTTAGAATCTTTTGGATCAGAAATGTTGATTAATTATCTTTTTATTCATTGCATTGAAAATTGTTGCTGGAGTAATAGAAAGCATTTTTGAAGGCTTTTTCCATCGATTTCTACTTGAGAATCTTCATTCAACGTTTTTGTGAAATTCCATATAAACTAAATCTTGCTAAGGAATTATAAGATTTGAAAGATAGTGCTGTTTTTTTTTTTTATTTTTAATAACACTGGAATATGACTATAAACCTGTGTATTCTTTCATGGTTACTACTTCTTTTGAATCCATATAAATATCCCTGCTCATAGTTCTGCCAGAAAGAGATAAATAACTACCACTTTGTTTTCAATATTCACAACAGCAGGTGTGGCTTTGCTTAGAACAGGTCGGGAAAATTGAGCAAGAGAAACGCAAAGTGAACCTCCGCGTTGAACAGCTTCCCTTAAGTGCACCTTAGAAAATTTTACATCAACACCAACATGGTTTTATGCATTGATTTTTTTATTTTGTTCATTTGTGTTTTTGTAAGCATAAGTTCATCAGGACCTGAAAGTTCTCTTGCATTCAGTCTCATTGTTGTAGCAGAACTGATTTGTTTCCTATTGCAGAAGCAGTGTTTTTGTTTAAACAGGAATTCTGGCATTATGCGCGAAAAAAGTTAAAATTATGCGGGATTTTTAAGGAAGATTATGCGAAAAAAATTGCGAATTATGCGTGAAATTATGCGCCATGACGTCATCGCTTAAAACCTAAATTATAACTAATTTCACTTAGAAAACCCAGTTATTCTTTCTCTTTATAAAAGAATGGAATATTACGCATTATTGATAAATGACTCCTTCCAATAAAAGCAATAATATGGCCAAAACAGAAGGCAATTCTTGTAAACGTCCACCACAGTTGGAAGCCGCCAAACGCTGGAACCTGGGTCGAGCTTCATATCGGTTCCAGGCCCTTCTTCGACATTTTTATTAGCGCTTTGTCAAAGTTTTTATAAAAACGAAATGGCTTCGTATCTATGAGGTTGTTTTGTTAAATTAGAACGATACTTTGGTATTTTGTACGACTGTAGAAAAAGGATAAATACAATACTCAAGCCAGACACCAAGATAGGTAACATATATATTGATTTATTTGACAAATTATGCGGGATTATGCGAAGAATGGCCGATTATGGGGTCTGCACCAGCGCATAATGCTAGAATCCCTGTTTAAAATTGATTGTTGCTTAATTTAATGCCATGCAGATGATATTGAGTCATATATCTTTTATATGATTAATTGACTACTTAAGAACATTGAAAACTGATTATCATATAAATGATACTTGGTTAATGAAAAATAAATGACATGTTTACGTGGATGATACTCAATTAATGAACATTTTTAAACTCTCATTTATACAGTACGGTCAGAACAGCTTTTCCAGACACATTATCCACAGATAGTTCTTCTTTTTGGAGCATGAGAGCATACAAAAGTAGCTATTTGCTGCTAAAGCAGTCAGCCTATATTGCAGTTCAAGTTTTGTGCTTCCACTTTTCAATTCAACTTCTTGGTTGGTCAGATCTAATTATAGAATGCATTAAAGCTCTTCAAATGATTTAACATTAATTGTTGGACCAGTGAGAAAATCATTAAATTTTTCCCTGGATCTCATCAATGTTCTGTATGTTTTTGCCACTTCTCTGTCTTGTCTCATTCTCTGTTGTGGATAAAAAACACCACCTTCCACTTCAAGAATAACTGATATGCACTTGCAATTTTTTGTCCATTTGCACCAGCCACATTTGATCCAACTTTATAAGTATCAAAAACATATGGATTAAATTCTTATGGTTTCCAACACATTTATTTGGTTGTATCGAGAGCCCAAATGAACACACATGGCTTGTCTTGGTTTTCGTATTGCTGTGCAAGCTTATTATAAAACTTTCATCTGGATTTTGGCTGAGAATACTTTTCACAAGTCTTTATTTCAAATAATTCCAAGAGTTTGGTGTAAGGTATTTTTCCAAAAACATTTGTCCACTAGTTGAATTATATTTAAATACCATTTTGGAATGAATCTTGTAATAATCAATCTTTCTGGATCAACCCCATTAGCTCTGAAAATAACTTGATCATCATATACAAGTGTCGCTGTGATTCTGATTTTTCCATTTGGACAAATTTGATCCGCAAATGTTTCAAAGAAACCAAACCTGTGAAATGATTACATTAACTTGAGCTCCTGCTGTTGATGATTGAATAATTTTTGACTTTTTACAAACCCTTCATAATGGTATACTGCATTTGGCTGGAACATAACATTTCATACTACATATTACTACAGTAGGCATTGATTCATCAGCATTATTTCTCATGATTATGTTGTACCTGTTTGAAATCAAATTTGTCTTTCTGTACAGTACCAGTATTTGTGTCTGGAAATGAAGAATTGTTGGTTCAAAATCTTTTGCATAAGAATTTGTGTATTCAACAAGATTCTTCAAATGCAAACTCTTGTTGATATCTGGTGATTGATTAAACTATGTGCTGTTTTGATTATTGCAATATTGTCTGCAGCAGCAAATTGTGCATTAATTATCTGCTCTTTTGCTGACATAAAAATCAATTTCAAAATGCACATTATACCTGTCAGAACCATTACGAATATTGATGTTGTCGACATTGACTTCATTATTTTTGCTATTTCCCAACCTTTTCCTTATATGACAGGTTTTTTAATCCCTGTGCCTTTGTTACTGAACTAAATCATGAATTTTTTCACCAAAAACTTGTCCAGTTTTTTCACCAACTTTTTCACTACACTTTTCTGCAACCTTTGGTGAAGCTTTTTTTCCAATACCATGTGCTGTTTTTCTAGCTACTGCACTTGCTATTTTGGAGAATAAATCACTTAAACCTTCACCAGTTTGATGAATGTTGTATGTTCCAGTGTCTCTGTTTTTGGTATGTCTCTGCATAATTATTATATGTATACTATCAATCTTCTCTTTGAAAAACCAAAGTCAGAGATACAGTACATAGTTCCATTCAAATCAATCGGTCTGTTGTTCATCTGTGAAATACAAACTAATTGGTTGAAATTTTTTTCATTCTTGGTTCAACTGAAAATGGAAAACTGAGAGGATTAGGTTGCTGATGTCAATTGTTAAAAGTGCATTTGAACTTATTCTATTGATAATGCTTTTCAGAAAATACATTTGCTTTCAATAGAATAGCATCAATTCCATTTGTAATATTTGGCAGTCTATCTCCATAAGAAGTCACTGGGGGTATTTTCTAGTCAAAACTAAGCAAAATATTGAAATCACCTTCTCTGAGATCTACTCAAAATTTCTCTTCAGGAGCAATCAAAACTCTAATCTTTCTGCATATAGTTTTATTTGAATCCCTGGTTCACTGTGTCCACTTGATTTCAAAATAGCATTAATACACAGATCAAGATCTTGATAATCAAAAGTTCCTTCTGGAAAAGTGATTGTATTCCAAGTCGATCCATCATCAGTGCTGTATTTTAATTTATTATTGTAACAGTTATACTTTGTTGCTGTACCAGCTGTAGCTCATGCTGAATGAATCAACAGTATGCAATGCTATATTTTGCTCTTTCATCCAAAACAAAATCAGGAATAAGCTTGAATGTAAAATCATGAGTGACAGAACCTTCAATTCCAGTCCCATTTGAAGAAAAACTCAAATGTTCTTTTCATGTATAATATGCCCATAATAATTAAAAAACTTTATGATATAATTAACAATTATTCCATGAGTGCGTTGGATATGAGATGATAGATAGCCAACGAGGCGTGTAGCGCCGAGTTGGCTATAATCATCTCATATCCAACAAGTACGAGTGGAATAATTGTTTTATTTAAAAAAAACCGACCTCAAGGTATTAGACAAATCTTCTCGACTTTATTTTGTAAGAAGAAACCGGATGTTACAATGTATATATATTAGAGTATGGTATATTGGCTCATATACCGTAATGGCTAAGTCAATAAAGAGGCTTGAATTGCATTATCCAATGCTCCAGTTTTTAATAATGAATATTATATCTGTTCAATGAATATTATTCATTGTATTCATTTTTATCAATTACTTTGAGTTTGATGAGACGGTCAAACATTTGCTACTGTAGTATGCTTCATTTCTGAGTTGAATATTATTGTGTCCTGCAAGTCTTGTACCTGTAAGAAGTTTCAATCTTTTGAATCAAATCTTTTGGTGTTTATAGAATACTTTTGAATCAGCAAGAGATTGTTTTCCACTGCCTCTGTGTTTTGGCATACAATAGTATTGAGATTATTGAATATTTTAATAGCGTTAGCATTACATAAATTTCTTCTTTTCATAATTAAATCAATCAAACTCTTATTGGCTTTAAACCTTCATAAATAATCTGCCCACCTTTTTGTATTTCAATAACCATCTCATTCATCAATCTTGGAACATTTATCATCAATTTACCATAATAATTGTCCATTATCTATTTTATAAGCATTTCTTTTCTTCTGTTTGCAGGGTTGTCATTAGAAAATGTAATAGGTGTCTGATCTAAACTGAGTAGGCGGCTGAAGTAAATTGTGCTTGCGGAGCAAGCACAGCGTGTTGCTACGCAACACGCCTGAAAAATTTTGAAATGCGAAACTCTCTGTGACGTATTTTCCAGCATTCTGGGGCATATTTAAGTAACATTTTTAGCCAGACATTGATGTTAAAATCAGTTCAAAAATATGTACAAACGTGGAAAGTTTCTTCCATTAATTCCACCACTTTCTTTTTAAGATGAAACGTTGGTGTTCTCAGTAACAATTTCTAGAAGCAATAAATGAATGAAGATTCGTTTTCCTCATGAACTTCTTCCACAACGAAAATGCTTCAGCCTTCTATTCTCATAACGTTTTCTTTCATTGCGTTTTTGTCTTGTTTTGTTTTTGTTTCTGTTTGTTTTTTGTTTTTTTTTTTGGCCATAGAGTCTGGTTCATAAATTTGGTTCATCGTGTTACAATTCAATTCCCCCTTTTTCGCTGTAAAAACCCCCTGGATTCAAGCTCCACTTCCGAATTTAAAATAGGCGTATGTTTTGTCTATCAAAGTATTTCCTCTTATCTCTAAACATCACAACTGATAAACATCTGGAAATCACCCGAGCTTTGCAAATCACGATGACATGAAACATTTGACCTTTTTAATCGACAACAAGTAGTCGAAAGGTCCATAAATTTTAAGCAAGTTAATTGCAGGTATTTAATTCAACTGATTTGGTGAACAATTACTAACGTCGCGAAATCTTAAAAAAAAAAAAAAACAATCTGGCGGCAACTTTGACGGCCACGTATGGTTGGAACGAAATTTACAATGATCGAAGAACTTTGTCGAAATCGTAAACAAAATGACGAAATTTTCCTTCAAAATGTCTTTGTCGGATAACGTAAAACATGTTCTTTTCTGCGAGTCTAAAGAAGCAATTAATGAGAGTCTAGCTGTCCCGAACTCGAGAGAACATCTTTCTGTGATTATTTAGCGTCATAGCGGTACGTGTTTACGGCAAATTAAGGCGAATCTTCCTGCCTGTGTAATTATTTAGAGTGGAATGAACACAACTGATTCAGCAAGGTGAAATAGATCTTGATAAACTTCCTTTTCCAACCCTCTTAAAGCTCTTTTGAAAGTATGTAGTTGATCGGCAATAATTTGCCATTATATTTAAATGAGATAGATCTGTGTTGTTAAATGCCTCGGTGAGCTTCGTAATTATGATATTTGACAGCAATCGAAACTCCTTCTTACCTTGGTGGCCTGGCCTCGTTTTTGCTAGATTTCCTCTTCTTCGATTGACCTGAAAAGTAATCTTGAAGAGATCGCTTTCTTCGCTGGCCATCCATTTTCGATTTTCGAAGCATCAACGCACGTGTGAATTGCGATCAGTTTCGTGCTTCGCGAAGTCACGCATTTCATGTTACTCGTTAGTTAGCTGTACCACTGATAGTTTTTGTACAGTATTTCCTGTACAGGTTTTTAGGTTTTTCTGTCTTCCATAACATCAGGAGTATACAAGAGAATGATCACTAAACTAAGCTTCAGATTTACAAAAAGAAAGATTTCTTGAGAAGACAGATCTCAATATTACAAAAATTCCTTCGCTCCGACGAAGGGCTAACGCTCGAAACGTCAGCTTTTGTAATCGTTACGGTGGCCAATTTACCATTTCAACTTTGTGGATATATCCAAATTATTACAAAAATTCTGCTTCATAAAGTAGCCGGCGCAAAATGGTCTGACAGCCGGCGGATTTCCGCCGCCTACCGGCTTCTAATGACAACCCTGCAAAGCTGTCCTTGTTTTCATAAGAATAAACGCCTTTTTGTTTCATAAGTTTGTATTTTTCATCTTTCTTGAACTTTTGTCTTGTGTATTTGAAACTGTCTTCAGGTAATTAAATTATCAACAAGCTTTACAAGACAACTGCTCATAAACTGGAAACTGTCAAGAAACACCAAATTATCATTCAATGTGAAAGCCATTATAGTTCTCCATATTATTTGGAATGGCGTCCAATTTAATTTGTTTTTTTCTTCAACCAACTTACCAATATTTTGCATAGTGGATTGAGAATCATAACCTCTCAAATTATGGAAAATCACAGGAATCCTCATTTTTTAAATATTGAGCCTGAGCTTCAAATTACAATCCTGATGTGCTCTTCCACTGAATTCTCCAGTAATATGATCATGATCTGACTCTCACTCTGATGCATTCACTTGTGTATTATTTTATTTTGTACAAATATTGCAACTTTTAGCTTTCTTGAATTTCTTCATCATCAGTCATTTCAAAGCTTTATTGAAGGCCTATAAACCATATCTTTACAATATTTTGTTTCTTCAAGAATTTGTTTCAAAAGTTTCTCCACAGCATTCTCACTTCTGAAATACTGAACTGGTTTACTAAGTTTGTCATCGCAATGTTCAACAAACTAGTTATAAGCATAACCACAATCTGTATGCTTCTGATAAGGTTCTGTGTGTGCATGGCCTCAAAATCAGCATAAATGCAAAATGGAAGTGGAATCTGTCTGTATAGACTTAAAGAAAACTTTTTCACCTTTTTGTGGCATTTTCATATTTTGCTTTCCAGTTATAGCAATACAATCTCCATATGTTTACTTAAGATATCTTCACTACTAAAACACTGTGGATAATACATGCAAAATTATTTCCTCATTATGCTTGGTTTTATGCCTCATCATCTTGTTGAAATCTTTTATCAATACATAATGGCTTTTGTTATCATAACTTATCAATTATAAGTATAGGCTCATTTCATTCTCAAGTGTTTCGTTTAAAATAATTATATAGAGGGCGAAATGCCTTATTTTCATAACCGAAAACATCAATTCTGATGTCATTCTGTTTTTCAATGTTATTATTGTAATGTTTCAGTGAAACTTGAAAATCAACACCTGAGTAATCCAATTTATCAACAAACTATTTGTCTGTCTTTCTGATTCTTTGTGGATTAGTCTCTGCTGCCGATTGAGATGCCTCACATGGCACCATCTAAAACATTCATTATTTTCATTCTTCTTATTATTTTATCAAACTCTTTGTAAGTACTAATTCACTTGGAAGTTTCATATATGAAGACCCGTTCAGTAGCCTTTATTTAACAATAATTATTTATGAAATGGTCATCAACTCTATCTATTGTCCATCCAGATCCTTTAGAAATCCAATTACCAATTCTATTAAGAAGTTCAGAGCTTGAACTTTTAAGATCCCTCTCAAGATCAGCCTCTATCATTAATCACAGTTTTTGAATATGATTTAAAAAATGCACTTTGAAATTCATCTTCACCATCCTTCATTTTCCAAAAAGTCATCTTTAAAGTCTCAACAAACTTACGACCTTTCATTTCCAATAATTGACCCCTTAACATATGAAAAATCGCTTTCCTTGTTTCTTTCAACTGTTTCAGAGCATGCATTATTATCACTACAAATACTGATTTTAAATGATTTAGTAAATTCGCTTAGTGCTATATCTTTTATTGTAATATTAGTTGTAGGTGTTGGAACAGGTGAAACATTTTTAATAGTTTTAAGGTTTTGGAATAGGAGGTACCATAATCTTTTTGTCATATTCTTGAACCATTAGTTTAACAGATTTTTGTGCTCTTGGCATTGGAATTGGTTTTACTTTTAATTACCAATCTTTTGTCCTGTTTTAAAATCAGTCAACTAAATCAGATTTTTTAATTTTTTTTCAAATCTATATTTTTCAGATAACTCGTCTCTATGCTATTTAAACAATAGAGTGTTTCTGTGGAGGAACTATCGGCTGATAGTTGCCCCGCGGAAATTTGATGTTCTTAAAACAATTATGCTAGTTTTAAGAACATCAAATTTCCAAGGGGCAACTATCAGACCGATAGTTCCGAGACATAAACACTCTATTGTTTTTATTGTTCACCACTAAATTTTCTTCCGCGCCTACAGCTTGTCACAAATGTCAATAATTCGCAACCGTACATTGGTTAAATAATAGGTTATACCTGTCAGAATTGAAACGTCACTGTTTTTCCGATCTGCCTAACTTCGCGGCCGTCAAACTATTCAAAACTTTTCACGGATGAGTTCTATCAATACAGGTATTTTCCGCGGACGGGCACTATCCATCCGGGCACTATGGCCTGATAGTGTCTCCACAGATGAACACTATCGCGTCATGTGATCGATTTAAACCAATAAGAACCGGAGAAAATTTAGTGGTGAACTATAATGTTACATAAAATTTTTTCACCAGAACTCTCCGCCATACTTATTTCTGCTTTCTGTACGTCATTTACCGGTACCTTTGAAACTTTTCCTTAAATAACCAAATCCCAAGGTCAACCACAAAATTCCCAAGATCACGATACCACCGTATTAAACATTAGCAAGTGTAAACCATTGCATTTTTCAATAGAAACAATTATATAAAATAGCCACTCAGTTGAGGCCAAACAAAAAAAATTAAACTTTCGTGCTCGCAGCGTCGATCGTCGAGTTGGGGATCAACGGAGGTATATTTGGGAGCAACTTCAGAATACCCGACCAATTTTGAACGTTAACAAATCGAAGAACAAACCGAAGTCAAAAAATAATTCAAAGAGAGGGCAGTTAAAGTAGTGCTACCGCAGTCCCGTGCTCCCGAAGTCGTAGAATAATTTAAAAAGAGGGTAGTTAAACTAGTGCTTCCGCAGTCCCGTGCTCTTGTAGTCGAAGAACAATTAAGAGAGGTCAGTTAAACTAGTGCTCCCACAGTCCCGCGCTCTCGACGAGAAAGAATAATTAAAAGATAGGGCAGTTAAACCAGTGCTCCCGCAATCCCGCACTCCCGATTTCAGAACGAAGATGATATAATTGTTTGAATCTGTGTGTTCACTCGCTAGCGATGTTGAGATCCGCAGGGATATCCGACCTGAATTACGCTTGAAGAACGAGGAATTAAGATATGACTTTTAATTAAAATTTAAATTACGGTTGACTGAAGAACGAAGAACATATATTTGAATGTGTGGGTTCTATTTAATTTGGTGACTACCGTAAGGGACTGCGGGAGCAGCTATTTAGGGACGCATATTAAGTGGCCGGGTATTCCGAATTCGGGTATTTTTTTGGTAATTGGGGGCTAAGAAGGGGAAAAACATGGCAACTGTGCCAGGGCACCCATTTTCGTAATACTGGCAAACGTTCCATCTGTAATTTTTAACCGAATTTTTGAAATACAAAAAATTTTTTAATAAAATTTGACGCCATTTTTAGAGTTACATTTCTAGGAAACCACTTACGTCCTCCGCGGGCACTTGGGCACACTAGTTGGCGATAAAAAACGAGACTGTTGCGCAGTCAGGGTGAATCCGAGCCAATATAGATTAAAATTGTAGCACAGTTCTTGTTGTTTTATTTTTTCCATCTTCAGGCTTATGGAGCTTGCGACATAATTCTCAACAAATTTCAACCAATATGCAGACAGACAAGCATTGTTATGAAACAATAAGACCTCTTATGTTGATTGCCGGATGATTTACCATAACTCTTGCTACCAAGTGTCGCATTTTAACATTTAGCCCATGCCGTTTCTAGAAAGGAAAAAGTTGCAGCTCACCTTTGGCCTCACTATGTAATTTTTTTTTCCCTTTTTTAGAATGTCAAATTGATTTCCTAGTTTTTCTCTGTCTGAGGGCGTTTAACATGAAATTTTCGTTTGGGAAAAGCGAGGTATTTAACTAAAAAAAATGCGTGTGTTTGGAAATTACAGAGGGATGAGACCAAATAAAGAATCATGAAGACTCTTTATTATACTATTATTGATAGCAAGAATACTCATGAACTTTAGCTTTCTTCACGGAAGGACTTTGTAAATGTAAATGAAAAAAAATATTAAATCAGTAAACATGTTTGATCAGTTATTTTGAATCTATTTACCCATACAGCCTCGCTATCACTGCATTACATAGGGCTTTACTTTAATGTCGCTCTCCTAGTAATATTACAAGATGACACAAAATAGATCTAGATTTAAGTACGGTTAGCTGATTGGTGCAGATAAAACATGAAAGAAAAGGAAGAGTTAATCAATTTTTTTTTTTATATTTATATAATACCACTGAACCCTATGAGCTTTAGCGGTCACATTGAAATTTTCTGTATCATGCAAGGGTAACGAAAATAAACATGTTCAAGAAAAATTTATTCGTAAGCCCTACCTTGTATGTTTGCCTTTTCGAGTTCAATTAACATAGACAATCAAGGCAATGTTGATGGGTCTATAACTTTATATTTTATAATGGCTTTTTTTCAAATTAATATAACAACACTTGAGGAACTTAATATACTCGAGAAAATTCGTAGTATTCATGTACAGCATAATAATTGTCCGCGTTCAGAGTATATTGCAGCATTTTATGTTGCAAGGTACAATTCATCGTTTCGTGTCTCCCATTGGACGCATATGCAATTGATTTTGCCGAACGCTATGATACATATGATGAGTTCATCTCGAAGAAAAAATCGCTGATATCTTATTCCACTAATTACAGTTTATATCATATGTTTTTGTGGTAACTTTCGCCATCACTAAAATCGCGTTCATATCATTGAGGCTCTTAATTGAAATTAAAGACAAACGGATATGACAGCATTCAACCAATAACCAGTTAGTAACGGTGACCAATTTACCATTTCAACTTTGTTCATTATTGTAAAACTGCCTTCCCATATGATATGCCGCCGAGGCTTTATTTCGCAATTTGGAGATGTTCTTGTAAATTGGGTTCTTGTTGGACAATTTTTTCCTTCCTTTCTTTCTTTCTTTTCGAAAAAAAAATTGCAAGTCAGCATTATCGCTATTATTATTTAATACTTTCAGCGTGGAAAACGCGCAGTCCACTATAAATATCAAAATATATACAAGAATTGAAATAACTAATGAACTACAATACTTACTGCATTGTTCGTCTGATCCATCTCTACAGTCCCTGACCCCATCGCAGCGAGAAGACGCAGGGATACACCGTTGTTGATTTGCACAAGGAAACTGATCGCCTCCGCAAGTTACTATGAAGATGATGAAAAGGAACACACGAGTCGTGACAAATCGTTGACACTTAATGTACATTGTTATGAAAAGAATAGACACTGAAGAATGTCAAGGGATACATCACGACTCATGCACGCGCTGTCAGACCTGAAAACCCATGAATGGGCGGTTGGCAGCTTACTTTCAGAGATTGATCTTTTGTGACTGACATTGTGCAGCTACATTTCCTTGGAGATCACGCTTGATGACCAATTTAACTCGACGGAATGGTGTCCATTCATTCTTTTTTTTTTTTCTGTTACCGTAATGGTTTTATTGAATTCCGCATTTAACTTTGTTATCGTTGATTTAACGTTTCTGATGGTTTTCCTAAAAACCGATCCTACCCGATTTCTTTTTTCCGCAAGGCACCTGCGGTGGTTGGAGTACCCTTAATGGCGACGCGTTTGACCTCTTCTTAGACTTTGCTGCAGACAATCTTATGATAGCATAGCATTTCTGCATTTCTTACTTGTAAAAATTCATTACCTCTAGTCACTGACATTTCACCTGTTCTTTCAGGATATATATATTTTTTAATATGGCTATATTCCCCGAAAGCTGTTATCTTTGTGTTCTGTCGACTTCCCGATAATGCGAGTTTGAGCGAGCTTTTATGCTTATTTGTATCTGATACTTTAGACTGGCAGAATATAACCGTTAGATTGTCAGATTGTGCATTCGTCGAGTGAGAAAGCCCTGAAATTCATTGAAGCTCTCGGCAAACGAGCAGAGGGAAAAGGGTCAACATTCTGAATACTGTGAGGAGACAGTTGCTGCTGACCCTTGACCTTCCCATTTTTTTTTTTTTTTTTTTTTAAGGTCAGTTTGCTTTCTCATTTCCGTCAGTATGAGTGCCTCAGCTATGGAAATTTTTTCGGAATAAAAGCAAAATTAAAAAGAAAAAGAATTGCGGAGGATTGAGAAAAGATAAGGAAGACAGATAATGATGCTTTTCATAAGTTGTGGCTCTCTTGACATAAAAACACGGGAATTTTAAAATAAAAATTTATCCTCCCGTGCAGCCTCCCTATCAAGCATTGGCTGACTGGCTGACTTTGTTCTTGTTCCACCTTAGTTTTTTTTTATTCCTTCTCTAAAACAAAATTTCAATTTCGGATTTCCTCTTTGTGGCTACATGCAAACCTATTGCAAACCAGGAGACAAATATGAAAGGCACATTCATAATACAACATTCGTTTAATGCTGCTTCTATTAGAAAATGTATGGAAACGATACACAAATAACACAATCTGAAGATACCTACCATTAGCTGATTGGTGCAGGTAAAATGATCATATAGTCTTATGACTACCATTAAACTCCATTAACGTTTGCGGTAAAATCAAAATTTAATTGGCCGCGGGCGGCAACAATTTATGTGTAAAGAAGAACTTATCCGTGAGCTTCACATTCAGCAACTTCAGGTATCACTTGTGTTGTGACCGCTTGTGCGTTCGCTTTTGTTATGGTCAATTTTCATAGTCAATAAGGGTAATGTCAGGATTATTAAAAACGCCCCCAAGAAATTATTATTTTGTGAGAAGAAACTGGATTTTTTAGCTCCCTTTTGATTTTAAGCTGACGCGTACGCTTACCATATTTGTAGATTATGGTATATTGGCTGATATACCATAATGGCTAAGGCAATAAAAAGTCTTGAATTGCATTATCCAATGATACAGTTTTTAATAAATATATATATATATATATATATATATATATAATATATATATATATATATAATATATATAGTATATAATATATATAGTATATTGGATATAATACCTTGCATGGTACAAACCATCGTTTCTGGGCTCCTATTAGATGCATTTTTTTTTTCGCCGAAACGGTGTCTTGCAAATAAAGTCATTTCTACCTCATTAAAACTGCTTATTTCATTCGCTGTTCAGGAGACTGTAGCTGTCACAAAAATCGCTTTAAAAATTATTGAAAATCTTTATCCAGAGACGGACGAACGTGATAGAAGTAAAAAAAAATAACAAGTTCAACCTCGTTAAAATGTACTGCATACAACTTACGTCAAAGCTTTATTTTGCTGCTTTGGAGCTGTTCTTATAAATGAAGTTAGTATTTTATATTTCTTTCTTCTCTTTTAAAAAAAGGGAAAAAGTAGCTGCAACACCATTTGAAGAGGGTTCATATATCTTCCAAGTCTCAATCTCAGAGTGGAAAATGCTCAACTCGCAACAAATATACAAGACTGGACAGGAGTTGAAGTAACCCAATCAACTACACTACTCATTGTTGTTCATCTGAACCATCAGAACAGTCACGGTCGCCATCACAACGCCAACTGTCCCTTATACACTTTTCTTGATTTGCACAAGCAAACTGACCGGCTCCACAAGTTACTAGGAAATGATGAGGAGAATCAATCGAATCGTGAACAATCGTTGACACTTATGGTAAATTTCTACAACTAATTAGACAATGAATAACAAGGTCATTTTTGCTTCGTTTAACTAACTTGATAATGCAAATAGGCCACCGTGAAGAGTCTCAAAGCTGACATGGTGCTGTTACTTTTTTTAGAGATTACGTTTGATAGCCGATTAACTTTAGCCTGCGGAATGGGCGTTATGTTTTTTTTTTTTTTTGTGCTTTTCACTCAAGCGGAGGCAAGCGCTAGAGGAACGCGAAGTGAAAGTCGCATGCCAGGGAAGGAGCGCAAAAATAATTACACCTGTACGACGCTATTGTTCAAGCTCTTCCGCCCCAAGACACCGCTCCAGTTACCAACCATTCACAGCGTTTAAAAGAAGTAGCACGAAGTGCTCTGTATACAAGCCACACGCGAGGCCAATCCCACACGCTCAGTAGATCTCATTAATGACATTGAGTGTGTGCTATTGTTTACAGTTGTTGTTTAAGGTCAATAGTATTTTTGTCCCCAATTTCTTTCCATTTGTGATTTTCAATACCTAATCGATGCATTTCCCTTGCCTATAACTCAGATGACTCGTTCAGAATCAAACGAAGGGCTTCGTGAATAGCTTTGTCCATATGAGAGCATGATACAACCACCGCACCATGATATCTGTGGCTAGAGGCGTATTTTTTTATTTTTTGCGCTCCTCCCCTCCGAGCGCATTAGTCATCACTGGCCTTTTACCTGAGATGTGAAGTAATTTTTTTTTTTTTTTTTGCTTTTTTTCCCATATAATGTACGCATTACATGGTTATTTGATTGCGACCTGTTGTCACAAATAGTGAGTGAATCATTTCTGTCAAAATTTATAGACATTACAATGAGCGGTTTAGAAGTCTTTCTAAGTAACAAGTTGAGTCTTCCAAGATCTCCTTCAGATCCAGAAAAGCCTGTTCAGAAAAGGTCTGGAATTTGTTTTTTCAATCTTCTCTGTTGGGTTAAATTTTTATATGCAAATATTTCGTTTACTTATCAGGGTAGAAGTGGTAACTAAACATAACATAATAATAGAGTAACATACTCGCAGATGTGAAGGGAACAGCCACCACCATCAGCAGTAGAACAGCCTGTGGATTCATGGCAATCTATGTGGAAAGTCAAAAAGTTATTTAATTATTTATTAATAAGTTTTTTTGGAGGGGGGGGAGGAGAGCGAAAATTACAGTAACCTGCTGAGTGTCGTAAGGTCAAGATAAGCATTCCCGCCAATGGATGAGGGGAAAAAGGAGTTAGATCTTACCGACTATTTAAAGGATTTGTATAGATAAAGGAAACCATTTCCAGGAAGTAATTAAATTGGAGAGAAAAACCTCCTCTTTCTAAACTGTTGTTTTCACAAATGTCCTGTGGAGCCAATAAAAATAATACTAAGTGCATATTATCTTAAGAAATATCGGCTCGTATCAAACTGACAAGGTTAAAGCATAGAGATTTATCTACTTATAAATACCTTTTGGTAACTATATTACTTTTTCGTCACAGTACTAGTGTTCCGGAAGCCACCTGAAGTAGATTCCGAATAAACAAGTTCAACTGGGGTTAAAGTTTAATACAGATACTACTTCCAACCGGCTCATTAAAACAATTCAGAACGACGTAATTGAGACTTCTCAGAATGAATTTTGACAGAGTGCAGAAATATGATGTAATATAATAATAATCATAATTTCGTTGATGATAATGATGATGATTTTTTTGCAATAATAAAATAACAAAAGTGACGGTGTAATGAAAAGTGATAAATTACTTAGGAAATAAAGCACACTTTTTAGCAGTTCATATGCGTTATTTATCAAGCTTGTTCGGACAAGATGGCTAGATATTGGCCAATTTTTTTTTTTTTGTGTGTGTGTGTTGTTGTTTTTGTTTGTTTGTTTGTTTTTCTTGTTTCGACTGTCTTCCACTTTGTTGCCGACATTGTTCAAAAGCTACAAACTTTGTTAGTCCGCTCCCCGCACTGTTTTTCTTGCACGGGATAGAAGCGGGCAATCTTGAGCGGGCAAGATGCGCCCATGTTGCTTGTAAGGGTAGCCAATCAGAACACAGGATCGCTTCTTCCTGCCTGCGGGCGCTACCAGCTGAAAACTGAACAGCGGTAATAGACCACGCGGAATGTTGGAAGAATACGAGAAAGTTTGGTGTAACACGAGGTGCAGCCAAATGGGTTACAAACTTTTCACTCCTATGATTTTTTTGCTCTCTTTTCTTTTTTTTTTTTTTCATTTTAGTTTTGGTTCTCTTCCTTTTTAATGAACTGTTTAAAGATGAAATGCATCAGTTATTTCCTTTTTTGTCAAGAGGAGAAACAAGTGAGCGTTCGAATATAATTCAACAACAGTCGACCACTTCGATCTAAAATGAAAGAAGTCCATAGAGGCAACGCTCATTTTACTAGCATTAATCAAAAATAAAGCATACAGAAGCAAAGTACACTAAAAAAGATATTGACCCAAACATGCTTAATATACAGAGAAATGTTATTAACACAACATTAATATTATGCTTCTCACAGCTATTTCTTGGTCAGAATTAGAATCAGTACTTATATGATACTGGAGAGCGCTTAAAAACCTTAAAAACAATCAGCTTAGAATATTTATTTAACAACGAAAGAAAGGAGCAAAAACGACGGGCAAAATTTTCTCAGAATCAAAATAAACAAATGATGATCATCGGCGACGATTAATTATACGCGGCACCTCATCAGCAGGTTAAGAACGGAATTATAAAACTAGTAACAATGTTCTCAATGCTTCAAACGGAACCAAAATAAACAAAAGACTACCTTTATCAAGGACGTTTCCCTGAGAATGAATAGATTCTCACTAAAGAATGTCGAAAGTCGCTGAATATAAATACTCGTTCCGTGACGACATAAGCCGACAGAAAGGAAGACTGTGCCGTTTACTTTGCATAAGGATGTATTTCAGAATCCAATAATCATTTATGTCGATGACCTAAATTCGAATGGAGCCAATAAGAGGACACGAACATTGTGGGGTTGCAACCATCTGGAGGACTAAATTAACTTCTGAATAAACAGTTTTATAGAACTAGAATTTTATTACCACTTTTTTTCTGTAATAATATTTAATCCAGCACGTTGGAAAACTTACAGCAACTCACATAGACAGTTTTTGAGAAATCTTATGGCTAGTAGAGAGCTTGTGACAGCACCCTTAGGCATGAAACGTTAAAGGCGTTTCAAATAAGAAATTAGGGACTTTAAGCAAACCACGACGGCTACGGCATCGAGAACGTGAAAAGACAATAGATCTAATTGGCAGAAAAATAGCCCAGCACGTGCGTTTTAAAACTTTGTACATTTCTTAGCCTTCCTTTGCAAAACAACAACGTGAAATCACCAAAATTTGTGTCGTCTGTTAAGCTAAACTGCGGCGGCAAGTTATTTTAATTTACATTTGAAACTCAACGCTACTTTTATGCGTTATGTTGAGTTTGAGGTCTGGCACCCTATGAGACGGTAAACACATCCAGCCATTTTCGAAATTCTAACTAAAAATAGAAACTCATTTTTTAATCGACGTCTTCCGTGGCGTTGCCGTCCTGACTGCTTAAAGTCCCTAATTACCTTTGACGCTAAATATTTCTAAATATTTTCAGTGAAAATAGATAATTACGCGCATGGTTAAGACTCTTCTATTAGGATAGAAAAGGCGAGAATGATAGCAATAATTGCGGTAATGATGATGATAAATATGATAATAAAATATTGAGAAACATTCTAATAAAATAAATAATAACAACCTATAGATGGATAGACATCATGTTCTTTTAATGTTTTCAAAGACCACGGCTGATCGGCATTCAAAATATTGTTATCTCTGTTGATCAATATATACACCCACTGTTTGTTTGTTTCAGAATTTCAAAGTGTCTCCAATTATTTGCTTTATTATTATAATTATTATTATTATTGCTATTATTATTTTCTTTCTTTATTTTTCATATTATGTATTTTTTAAAGCAAAATGCCTCCTTGGTTTTTTTTTTCTCATTATTTTTTTCACTTTTCAAGACGAAAATCGCGTGAATGTTCAAATATAACATGTTAGTTGACTAGCTCTAAGCAAATATGATGGGCAAACAGGGGTGGGGTGGGGAAAGGTAAACCCTTTAACTCCCAAAGTCTGATTGTTAACTCTCTCCTCTAAGTGCTACATACATTAGATTGAGATAGAAACTTCGAATTTCTACCTGATAAATTTGAGTATTCTCATTACCTGTTCGCTGGATAATGTATGCATATTGTAGGGAGAATTTGCGTAGTAATCACTTCTGGGAGTTAAAAGTTAACTATTCTGTCTTCCTCTTGGTTACAATTTTTAAAAGGAATAAGTACATTAAAAACAACAATAACAGTAACAGTTCGTGGTTGGTATGACACGGCGTTTCGTCTTTACAAAGAGTCTCTTCAAATAATTTCGGGAATTTTCAGGAACAATCGTTGAGCGTTGGGCACAGAGTCTCGTTTGCAAACATCTGTTGATACCTTGAACTTTGTAAAAATGACTGTACTCTTATGAAGTAAAGACCAAATGACAGAAATAAAGAGCAAAATAAATAAAGATACCGTTTATTAAATGGTAAACACCACAGCGTACACTATTGAGTTATGGATGCAGGCGGGAGGTTGCTAAGCAGGAAAGAAGCGTAAGAGATGTGCGAGGCGATAGCCGAGAGCGACTCCAGCTTCTTGAGTGCTTAGCAAACCTCGTAATCTTCCACAGTACTTGTTGCAGGCCCTAGAAGACGTCCAGAAACGCGCACTTTTCATTGTTTTTCCGAACCTTGCACATGCAGATGCGCTAGCTGCGTCTCAGATCGCCACGTTTGCGGATAGGCGCGAAGAAGCTTGCAAGAAGCTTATACGTACCCTGACACCGTAAAGCCCTGTTTTCAATATTGTCAAAAGCTGCCTCAGTCAACCAAGTAATAAATACAATCTCAGATCTTCTTCTACTAGTTATGTGAAAAGCAGAAAAACTGACCGTTTTGGAAAGTTTGAAAGGAACAAGTTTGCCACTTATTTAAAGCAAAATGTATAAAAAAAAGCCATTATTTATTATTGTATTTTGTAAGCTTACTTCCATGTATACAATTTGCTGACTATACCTGTAATTCAGATTTTCTGGAAGGGGTATAAATAAACGAACAAACAAACTGATGTGTTTACCATTTTTTTAAATAAAACATTGATACATTGTAGCAAAAAAGTTTTCTTTTATTCAACAAATCTTACGTGACCAGAGAAAACAAGCGCGCGCGGAAAAATAGTCTTTCCATTTGAAAACGTCAGCAGTGTGCACCTATGGGCAAATGTTGGACGCTGAATTGCAACCTCGTTCCCAGGGCCTTTTCCCTTAGTGGCTGAATTGACCAATTAGAGTGCACGATTTACTCTATTTATGTTATAATAATCTTTATGTAGCTATGTTTGTAATGTTCCGTTGCTGTCAATCTCGTGCAGTCAGTTCTGCGTGTTGCAATTACAACGGCAAAGGCATAACCAATTTGTTGTTTTGGTATGTATGTCATGTTGTGGTTATGTCCCTAGTATAGATGTATACAAACCTTCAAATGGAAAAATTATTGAAGTTTTCAAATTAAACGTTGAACCAAAAGACGCAATGACCTTTATACCTTGGCTACTCATCATTAGATATTACAATCTAACTGTTATGAGTGGAAAAGAAATACTAATAATGCGCGATTTTACAAATATCCTGCGATATTTGGACAGTTGGCTAGTTTTGTGTGTAATAGGACTATACGCAGACCAATCCGGGGATAATCATTTAAAAAAAAGAGTTGAGGAAAGCCTGAATTGGACTCGGCTAATAGCCTCGTCCAATTTGCGTGTCAGAGGAATGTGTTGAGAATTGTATAGCCCGTAGTCCTGTTACTCGCCGATCATATAGCCAATCTGTTAAAATTGGGCATTGCTCAGTCATGCTTAAACCCTTTAATTTTTTAAAACTGTCCAATTAAAGATTATTTGGAAAAGTTGATCAGCGATTATCCATAGATGTATAAATTCTCAGGTAGCTTAAATGTTTTCGAACACGATGGCTGATCTGCAATCAGTATATTATTATTTCTGTTGATCCAAAATTATACTTATTACATCATAATTCTTTAACCTAAGCCAATCAAGTGAGAGATCCACGACGCTTCCAGTCATCTGGTGACAAATGAATTAAAGTCTAGTAAAGTCGTTAGACCGTTCTAACTTCCAATCGACACCTCTCAAGAAATTTTTCCATTTCCAACAGCTCTCAATTTCGTTTGCTTTGTTTTTATATTTTTGTTTGTTGTTTTTGTTTCTCACTTTAAATTTGTCTCGTTTGTATTTTACCAGTGTGTATTAATTCTTCTTTCATATTGTATTATTTTACTTTTAGACAGTTATCAGTTATTGGCAAGCGTTTAGTTGCGATGAAGCGGTCAAGAGAAAAGGAAAGTTTACGCCTACTACGCAAATTAACCAAAGTGCATAACAATGTCACTCCACCAACAGGCGCCGAGACAAAAAGTTGCTCAGCATGGTCTTTTAAACACAACGAATATATGAAATTCATATATCTGAACTGCGGTTATAGAAACGTATTTGTGCAAGATTCCTCACAGTAAAGAACACCATATAAGCAATAGTGAAAATCAGACCTGAAAAAGTTCAGGCCTGTACAGGATTCGAACCACTGACCTCTGCGATACTAGTGTAGCGCTCTACCAATTGAGCTAATAAGCCAACTGGGAGCAAGTCATCAAATTAGTCCGACATAAACCCATAAGATGATAAATAAAACAGAACAAATGTATGAAATTTATATATCTGAGCTGCGGTTATAGAAACGTATTTGTGCACGATCCTCGCAGTAAACAGCATCATTTAAGCAATTGTGAAAATCAGACCTGAAAAAATTCAGGCCTGTACGGGATTCGAGCCACTGACCTCTGCGATACTTGTGCAGCGCTATACCAATTGACCTAACAAGCCAACTGGGAAGTGGTCATCAAATTAGTCCGACATAAAAATTGCTCCAATTCGCGATCTTTCGATGGCTCCAAGGAAATATGCGAGGAAATGTATCAGCAACAAAGTAAGATGTTGAAAGTCTGGTGGATCAACGAAAGTAAACGAAATACTGAACTGAAAGTGTTTTAGGTAAACAGGCAACCTCGACGCTCCAGGGCCACAAACATTATAAATTAGATAGATAGATCGTTTATTAAATAATACTTTTGCAGTCGTAAAACTGAATTGCGTGTTTTACAGATAACATTGGTTAACATATAGAGCTAAATACAACCATATAAATATAAAAGCCTAATATGATAAATCTAGAATATGTGATTATCTAAAATTAAAGTAGACTTTCTTTGAAGCTTTAGGAGCTATTGTGCACACCCTGGGACATAGCATAAAAGAAAGAGCGTCGAAAACGTTACGTGTGAGAACGTGGCAAATTAGATATCTCTTGATGCCTTAAATTATGACTAGATTTTTTCCTTGATGGAAGAAGATAGTACAACTTTTGTTCGGGATTGTTAGCGATGGAATCGAACACATGACAACAGAGTTCTATGCGTCTATCATACAAAGTTGGCAGGCCTAGACTGTCAAGGCATTCCCAATATGACATTTCAGGTGAAATTATGGAAAGCACACGTTTCTGAATTCTTTCTATATCCTCATTAAGATAGGCCGGGAGTGCATGATGGAACACTGGAGCGCAGTATTCTAGCATAGGTCTAATTGTTGTTCAATAAAAGTTCGTAATGTCAGTAAGGGCAACAAGAGAACAATAAAATACAGGCGTTTATTTGCTTTCTTAATGCAATCTGCAATATGATTGTTCCATTTCAAGTCACTGGATATCGTAACGCCTAATATCTTCGCGCGGTCGGTGACAAGAAGCTCGTGACCATCTACCTCGAGAGGGGAGAAGTTATGAGGGCTCTTCTTGAAGTCAATAATCATCTCCCTGCATTACTTATCTGTTAAAGAAAGGTAAACTTGAAGCGTATCCATCGAAAATATAGAAATAATCAGGAACACTTACAAGAAGCTAGCCCATCGCAATGCTTAAACGGATGACTGAAACAAATATTACATTGACAAATTCGACTGCAAACTATGGTTTTTATACATGTACGAATGCTCTGCACCTTAAACATGGTAAGGCAACGATACTCTGAAAGTTGATTTCAAAGGTGAATTAACTAACCAAAGGCAATAAGAAAATCATCTTGATCTTGTTCGTTGTGGAAGGCTGCTATCTGCTAAGAGTCGGACCCAAAATAATGCTGCGAGTCGCCTTAGACGTGACATCCTTGTTTAAAGCACGAAGGTTTCTGGGATCACCACGTAACTAACATCGCATAAAATTTCTGGAAGATAATCTACGGCAAAGGGTTGTTTAAATGTCCGAGAAAACTGTTTTGGAAAGAAATCACTTTTTCGCCACAGAGGAATGTAGATGGATTTTGTATATGTTGATGCGTACTCAGCTGCTGTACCGTTCATGATCGCCGAATGGATCATGGCAGAAAGTGTGTAGGGCCAACACAATAGAAACCTTCTCGACTTTCCCGACAGCCAATCTGGGATCTCTTCGATTTCAAGGTTTCATTTGTCGGAAATCTGGGAAGGTCGGGAAACAGTAAAATTGCCGATCGTCTACGATTTTCTTGACTTACGAAAACCAGGCTTTACAACTCAAAAACCGAGAGTTATTAGGTTATTTAGTCAGCAGCGAGATCAGTAAAATTACTGTATGCCGACGTCAGAGATACGACCTCAAAGTCGAGTGCGACATTTCATAAACTGCTTAACGAAAGCCAAACATTTGAAAAACAAAAGACACGGATGTAGCCATTTTAATGAAATTAACGAACAGAGACTGTATGGAAACCGACGGTTGACTGATACGAATGAAACAAATATCGGCACGGATTCGATTGCAAACTCTCTCTCATTTGTTTTCAAGCGGTGTAAACCAGTGTTTAAATTCTGAAAATTGGACGCTTTTACGGCACAAAACAGCAATACACTGAAAATTGATTGTAAATGCAAATTAACTCACCTAAGGCAACTAAACTGTTAAAGAAAATCATCGTGATCCTGTTTGATGTTCAAAGGAACTCCGCTCAGACTGTTTTGTAATGCAATAACACTTTCAGTCTACTTTCTCGTCAACTAGTTGACGAGACGAAATCATGATTACCCTCTTCCACACTCTACAACACAGAGACAGACGAAACAAGACGGCGAATCTGCTTCGGCATCTTTTACCAGGAAACGAATAACTTATGAGGGGTCAAGGAAGCTTCAGGGCGGGAGGGAGTGTAAAAAAAATCCAATTAACTACTAATAGAAGAGATGAAGTCGAACCCCCAAGGTTGTCTTGGGGGGGGGGGGGGTTAAAGCAATGTAAACTTACATCTTTTCGTTATGAAAAAGAACTTATTAAGGAAAACAACCACAGCAACTGTAAGTCTGTTCAAAATTGCTGACTTCTATTCCTTTTTTGCCTAGTTGGGGTATCTCGAAGAAATTTCATTTGTTTTAAGCTCAACTCTGCGCAACAGTCTGCGGACTATTCATGCAGAGGAGAGAATTCAAAGCGACTAAAATGCTACCTACAGAACACTCAATTGTTTTTTAAGGTTCACGGCCCGTTATGACTGACTGGGAAGTTTGGGATAAAGGAGCATGGTCGAGCAGGATTTTGAAAAAACGTTCGGCAAAAAAAATCCAAGAGTTTAACAGTTTTAAATTCAAAAATTGATTTAAGAATGACTTATTTTAAATAAAATGACCTCTTGAAATGCTATTAGTGAGAAAAAGAACTCAATATGATACCTAGACACTAGATTTGATAAAGGGAACGAGAAATGTTTCTATCGTCATCTAAGTGATGGTTGTTTTAACACAAAATCTGTGACTTTCTCCAGTAGTTCTATTATGGGACTTGTCAGGGGAAACTTGGTGGAGAGTTTCTTCTTTACCACTGGCTTTCTGATGTAATATCTGCAACATTTATGAGACAACAAAAAATATTGATGGCAATGATCAACAGAAATTTGAAGGTTCACCTATCTAATTTGCCCTTTTATTTCTTCTGCCCCTCATCATTTACTCTACGACAGCAGTTTAAATGTTCATCATTTATGCTTGTTGGCGTTACAGAACAAATCTGCTTGAACTAATTTTTTGTTTTTGCTTTTGTTTTGTTCTGTTTTTTTTTTTTTTTTTTTTTTTAGTTTTAATTTTCATCTACTCTTTTTAAGATTGCTTTTTAACCAACGACAATTAAGTAAGTTTTGATTACTCCCACTCCGATGGGTCCCCTCTGATAAACCCTTCAATAATTCCACTCCCCTCGTCTGCAAACCTTTGAAATTAATGAACCTTCCAGGGTATCTTGAAACGCTTACTATAAGATATCAAATATTACAACTGCAAGAACAATTGTGGGAAAAATGGCATAAAAGAATCGCTCGCAATTCATTCTCAATACTACAAAAAAAACCTTGTCAACAAAAATGGTCAAACAAAACTTGCTAGATCAGAAATTAAACACGAAGGCGCGCTATATAAGGAAGTCTTCCCTGGGAAGACCTAGGCTCATTTGTCACTCACCGTTGACATGTGCGGGTCAAATTCAAATGCTGGTAGACGAACAAAAAGAGCTAATGGGATATCTATTGTTTACTTCCGCCAGCATGGTGGCATGAGGTAACGCGCGCGAACCACCAACTTCGATCTCAAATTTACCGCCACAAATAAAGACAGTTTCCATTGGAGAAAGGAAATACAAATCTCAAAAATTCTTGTTTTGCGATGAAGACATAAAACAATTTTGAGGAATGCGCCTGCAGTTCACTGCTTTGGAGTAGCTGTAGCTCAAGCTGACTTGACTCTAAGAGTTCTACATCACACGACGGTCGATTGACAAATAGTCCAGTGGGACCTGAGGCTCCTTTTATAGCGCGCCTTTGTGTT
Organism: Stylophora pistillata; assembly: GCF_964205215.1. NCBI lineage: Eukaryota > Metazoa > Cnidaria > Anthozoa > Scleractinia > Pocilloporidae > Stylophora > Stylophora pistillata. Next base: position 20,862,565 of record NC_142523.1, read on the forward strand.
TAAAAGCAAAATCAACAGCACTATTGACTACGAACAGTCCCAGCTTTTTCGGCGAAGTCCGTCGCGCGACTGTCGAAAAAAAAAAAAAAAAAAACATCCACTCGGGTCTCCATTCATTTTTTTTCCCCTAGTGCTACGTACTTCACCGAAAATGACGGACTGCTCATAGTCTACTGCACTATCATACCTAAATTCTTCTGCGTATCCAACTCGGATTTGATTCGCAACCACTGCACCATATTCCAGAAAATTCTTGAGCACGTAAAGTTGTCGGTAAAGAAGAACAGCTTCGGCAGGAGACAGATATCCGCCAGAAGATGATACTAATAACGTTAAACGTTCCATGATCCTCTGCACGAAACATTTCTGAAAATGGAACGAAAAACATTAACATTTAATTGCGAGACACTTTCGTTGTGGTCAGACACAGATTGACCAAAGGATTAAAGTTTGAATTAATAGGCGCTACATGTCAATCACCACTGTGAAGAAGGAAAACTGTTTTTTTTTTCACGGTCCGAATAGAGCGGGTGAGAGTTTAGGAAAAATGCCTTTCGCCATCTTGAAACGAATTGCAATTATTTAAACTTTAAAATCTCTGTGTTTCTATAATGCTTGGAATGAGCAATCTTTCCTGAATGTTTGCTTCTATTTTGCCTCAACCCTTTGACTGCCATGAGTGACTAAGGCTGAATTTCTCCCTACCATTATCATTACAACATCAAGCAGACAAGTGATGAGAATGAAAAAAAAAAGGTCCGCAAAGCGTACATGTCTGGCTTACGAAATTGAGCTGCTTTTTAGTGTCTGGTGTCATAATGAGTTCCTTCTAGAGGAGCTAATATTTGATTATGACTAGATAGTTTTCAATATTGTTCCTGATCATCAATAAAACAAGATGACTAGCATACAGTAGTACTGAAATGTTCATTTTCAAGTTCAAGGTTAATGGCCAAACTTTGTTATGGAGGTCTCATTTTCATAACAAAGGTTGCACCGGTAACATGAGGATTTTAGGAACTGAAAGAAACGTCCGCATCCTCTCCCATAGTGGCCTGAAAAATTCAGTCATGAATTTGTTTACGTAACAAAGTAAAACTGAGTTCTGAAGTTTGTAGGTTATTTGTCTTTTCCAAGTCAAGTTTATTTTGGTCAGCTACTGAGTGCATCAATCAGCGCAACCTACTTCGTATAAATCTGATTGGTTTCTAGAGTGATCTATTGTTTCTTAGCCTACTTTACATTTGCACTTGAGTTTTGCACTAGTGATACATGAAAAAGGCACCTAGCTGTTTTCAACCAGTCAAGAGTGTAATTTTTCATGTATATCAGTATTGCGATGAATTAACCAAGACCAAACAAGTAACTGAAAAGGAGTTGTAGTCTACCAAATAGACTACCAAACAGGAATCTTGGATATAGTGCAGTTTACAATTCGTGTAAGCCACACAAAAATACTAGTTGACCCAATACCAAATTCTCAGATCAAACATCATAAGAATTGTTTCGCTGACAGTAATGAGAATTACTAATGAGATCATGGCAGTGAAAAGGTTAAGGAAGGTTTGTCTGTGAATTTGACATGTTGAGCTCATATAAATCGAATTTAAACAGAATTACCTAAAACACCGTCATATGAACCCCTCAAATGTACAAGCAATTTTTGAAAGACCTAGCGAGATACTTAATGTCCTTAAGTGAAATACTCACTGTTTGTTCTTGGGCTTCGACAATCTTCATGAGCCAAAAAATGTTTAGAACATTGTCTTCTACTGAAAAGCAGTTGGCCTGAAATAACAAGAAACATAATCTCATAAAGTTATCATAAATTCAGTCCAGTCACTAGCCATTGTTCATTGTAAGAATGTAAGGATGAGTTACAAGGTCAACCCTGCATCAAAGTTAACAATGAGTGACTAGCACTTGATTTCTCCTTACGATGCTATCCCTGAGTCATATATTACATTCACGAGAATGTAGGAAATGATCACCAACTAAAGAAGCTCTTGACTGTTGAACAAATTCTCCTTGTCATGAGATTAGGAAACGTGTAAAGAAACAAAAATCCTAACCAACGACGCTGCGCTTAACATCCATATTCATATTCTCCATTTCTCTATACATCTCCGGTGATACTGGCAAGGAGAACTTGTTTGACAATCAGGAAGTCCTTTTGATAGCGAGCATTTCTTTCATTCTCATCACCTAAATGTTCAATTTAGGGGAGGTAGTTTCAAGAGAAATGAGATGTTAGTCACCCTTATGAGTTAATGGTATTCAAACCTAACCTGATGCACAGCACACATCAGTTCAAACAGAAGCGAAGTAGCATTGTCCATAACTTCTCTCAATAGTTTATCAGTCTGAAAAGAAACAGATAGTATATATGTAAGTGATAACAGTAAATGTCTCATTACACTTTTTAGTACCAAGGCATCCTCACGAGAATTACTTGGCGAGAAATTATTTCGAGAATTGGATTCCTTTAAGTCCCATGTAAAAGTGAGCAGGCAATGATACTTAAGTATCCTGGTGCTGATGTGGAGGTCCTGCCTTCTAATGAGAACCCAGGAGGAGTCCACGTACAAAATCACCACGAAGTGAACCCGGAGGATATAAATGGAGGACGACACAAGAAGTCCCTGGGTTTTTGATAAAGAGCATCTGCAACACATTATGTTTTATTTTTTTTCGTTAACACTTCATCACCCAAAAGGTCAAGAGTCACTATGGGGTGGGGCCTGAGCCCGAGTTGGTTTGGCCATGCGCAGTTTAGTAGACTTACGACTCGTTAGTTGTGTCTTTGCTTATTTTGTTTGTGATACAACTAGGATGGACTGTAGCAACAGTGCACCCTTGTAGATGTATTTGAAAACAATAACCCGACCTCTTGTTCCCTATCTCCCACTGTAAACATGTTCTTGTCAGCTCCTGACAACAACAGTTGAGCTGCAGGTGAGATACCAACTGGTTGCTGTGATGTGGTTAAAGGATGAAGAACAATGCATTTGAGAAGATCCTTGATAGCTTGTCCTCTGTAAAAAGAAAGCACTTCAACTGAGCCAGTGTCTGGACAATTAACAGAGTGACTTGTGTACAAATAATATTTTGACTAGCCTGCTTGCAGGCAGTAGTTTGTGTTTTCAAGTGCGAGATTCAGCTCGGCGAATATTCAGTCCAGGTTCAAGCCCTGCATGGCCAGGAAGATTGTGTTGTTCTTAGCCAAGACACTTTACTCTCGTCGCTTCATGCTACAGAAACTGGAGTTAAGCGCCTGCCTGAAGGGCCCTTGGAATCTTCCAGCAATGTGATAAAGGTTGTTGTAAAGTAGTCACGATAATAAAGATGCCTCAGCATCAACAACTTACTTGTGTGCTTTTATGACCATCAATCGTGTGGATAGAATGTCTGTCTCACGAAACAGACATACAAGTGTCTGCAACAACACCACAACAAAGCTGCAAATGATTAAAAGAGAAATTTCAACCAAACCTTAAAGTACAAAGTTCCAGAGGGGGATTAGCGGGATTTCCGAAAATGGAAAGAAATTACCGCACAAAATTTACGTCCAATTGGGAGCAAATCATTGTGCCAGGATAAGTACTATTTTAAATGAGCATAATATTTTTTTGAAAGAAAGTATTTGTAAGTATGACTGACAGCAAGATTGATAAAACAGCTGCTGAGGGCCCAAAATAATTTCCAGAGAAATAAAACTCACTTTGAACTCTTTTACATCTTATGGTCTCATTCGCTGTCTTTTTCGTTTTCTCGCCGTCTCAACTTTACAGACTAGACTAGACACCCCGTATCCCCCCTTAACTTGGAAAAAGGGGTCCACTGGAACCTCTTTGACCAATTTCTTAGAATAAAAACCGTCAGTGCAAAGCGCATTTAATTTGCCAAAAAAAAAAAAAAGAAATTAAACCGTTAATAGAAGTGAGTTACGGGAGAGAAAATACTTTCTGTTCCGCACGACCCAACTCAGCTACAAACATTTTATCAACGTGATTGTCGCTCTATTTCTATCTTCAGGGCTCGTACACTTTTTCAGGCCAAAGATTCAAGGACTTTTCAAGGACCTTCCAAGACCCTACTTTGAAATTTCAAAGACTTTTTGTAATGACAATTTTACCTCAAAACCAAGAAAAATGTTTCTGTTAACATCTGTGTTTTGGGTTTACCGATGGTGCAAAACAAAAGCAGATATTTTTCGATGTTGTTCAATAAAAAAATCAAGGACTTTCAAGGACCCAAAACGAAATTCAAGTACTTTCAAGGCCTTGATATCGGCCTCCTGAAATTCAAAGGTGTTCAAGGGTTTTTAAGACGCGTACGAATCCTGTATCTTTCTAGTTTTAGTTCCAGCTCGCTTTTCCAACCCCTGCTCGCATAATTTCATGCAGCCCTCATAGGGATACTTTTCATTTGCCGCAACCAGTTTTCCCAGGCTTATTGGATTCAATATGCACTACCCTCATGATATCCTACACTTCACCTTTTAAAAGTTTTAAGTCAAACTGTAAGTAGCATCTTTTGTGCTCTTCGCAAGGTTCCTTTGTCGAGTTCATCACCTTCTTATAGTAACATTGACAAGCGAGAGCCAGCCATTTTGAAATGTAGCGCATCTGCCATAATTGTCACGTGGGAGGTGATTATAGCGAGATAGATCACAAACCCTGACTAATCAGAGCGCAAAAATCTCTTTCATCATCTGAGTAATTATTCTATTTTCAAAATGTTGCACAGAGCAACATGGGTGATATGAAAATAACACTTACTCAAGTTCGTCCTCTCTATTGTATCCTTTCTTTCGCGATGATTGGCTGCGGGATTGAGGCATGTACTGCAGCTGTAGTTGACCCACCATGAACACAAAGAGATCTGCTGACTTAAATTGAACTGCAATCAATATTTGAAGCCAAGGATCCAGATAGGAAACCATAAAAGAAGTAGTGTAAGGGGGGCACTATGCTGCAAAACCAATCAGAGAAGAGGATTATGTTCCACCGTCACCATATTGGATGCTATTCCAGCCATATAATGGGTTAGTTTGCACCACGTGTTACAAAATACTCTTCTCTAATGGTCGGGCAGCACAGTGCCCCCTTATACTGTCAACTGAAAGCAAAGTCATAAGTTAAAACACTGGCCTGTCATTGAGACTACCTTCAATGTCAACTTTATTGTTTACAGTCTGGTGCGTAAACATTCAAGGGAGTGCTATCGCAATGAACAAATTGGGAAGCATATTAGTGGGTATTCCCTAAATGGTACACGTGCTTCAATGCCTTTTATGAGTAACATTTTCCTTTCTGTCCGATTCATCAACAGCTCAGATCAAGCAAATCTATTGCTACTGCTCGTTATTCGATAAATTTGCACAGCGATGCGACATATGTACGTGTAGCATGATAGCTTTTTTGACTGACGTGTAAATTTTCCATTGTTGATTTATTCCTTTTTCAAGCCGAAAAGTTCTTTGTTTTACACAACAATGTAACATAAAGGAAACTTATAGCTCTGAACAACAAAGTCGCGCATTTGATTTCGTCCGCGCAAGCAAAAAAAAAAAAAAAAAACTCGTAGGTGCACGTCTGACTACCGTGCATCGGAGCATATGAAATATATCTGCGTTGTTAACTTATATCTAAGTGGTAGTGTACAGTGTACCTTCCAAAAGTATTTTTTTAAGTTAAAACTCTTCTCTGCTGCCGTAAAAAGCTCTTGGATGAGAATAAATGTCTTCTCCATGATATGCGATTGAAGGATTTCTGTCTTCAGCTGATTAAACAAGTGCAATAACTGCGAACTGAAAAAAACAAAATATGAGAATAACATAAAGGACTCAAATCTAACTAATATTCAGTAGCCACGAGCCCTCGATTTATAATTGTTTTTTTGGCTGTAGACTGTTTGCTCCACATAAGTCGTGTTCTCTTCAAACTGGACAATGACCTGAGGTTAGGCAACACAGCTGCAAAGCATTAGTTATAAAAATGTATCTGCTATCAATATTAGTAAAGTGTTTCCTGAGGAGATTTTTTACATAATTAGACTCAAATGAAAAAGAGAACAGAGTTGGACATAAAAAAAAGACAGAACTCATACGACAAATACCTGTAAATAGAATACCTCAGAATCAATTGCATAAAAGGAAAATCAACAATCAACCAGTGGTTTAACCAAGTTGCATTTATTTGACAGACCTAATCTGTCTCCAAATTTTGAATTTTAGTGTGTTCATGGGTATAGGTAATCGCATGGGGCCGAGTAAAATAAAGGATTAATATCACGTGCGTTTTCAGCAACTTCTGAAAACTGCACAAGTGATGTAATCCTTAATTTTACGAGGACCAATTGCGATTACTTGTTAATGAAATTAAGGGGAAAATTACTGAATTTCTGAATGCGCTCTTCAGTAATCACGGAAGCCATTTAAAGTTGACAGAGAATCAATGTCCACAAACGCACGAATGAGCTGAATGAAATTTTATTTTTGCACAAAGATACCAGGACTTTGGATAGGCTTTTGATTTTAGATATCTCCCCAGTGATGCCTGCATTACTTTCAGGCAGTTGGGCTCATATTCATCCCCGTTTTCTTTTCGTAACTCAGCATAAAGCTGCACCAGCTTTTAGTCGAGGACATCGCTCTTGTACTCTTTTAAATCTTGGAAGTTTCTTTCATTCGCCCACTTTTTAAAAACGTTCTTTTAGTACTCCGTGCTTTTCCTCGTGTTTTCGTTTTCACTCGTCTTTTAATTCTTCGATATATTCCTCCTGAACTATCTCGAAACGTGACACGCACCATTGTCACAGAAAATCTTCAGCAACAACTTTTCGATAGCATAAGCTGTTGCTAGGTAACCTGAGTGCCAATCATGAACTAGTAATTTTGCCCTCTTCTCAAGCAAAATTAAGAAAAAATACCGTCTTCATTGACCAATCAGCATTCAGTAATTTTGCCCACTATTTTGTTAATGTATGTAATACTTACTTGTCAACTTTGTTTGATCCAGTGGGTGAAGTTGGTGTGGAACTCCTTCGACCGTGATGGAGTGTAGATTTCTGAAGAGAGAGGCAATCAAACTTTATAATCAATTACTGCTAAAGTTATTGACATTACAAGTGTATAACACAGGTATCATGTACGAGAGATTTCTTTCTGTGGACCTAAGTTTTGACCACAAGATTCACATGTCCTGTCTGCTCATCACTTGAAACTAGTAAAAACACTGCTGGTTAAGCCAACCAAAACACCTGACTAGTGTAACACCTTTACATGGCTAGTGTTTAATTACCTCATTTTATCAAAATCCCTAGTTGAAAATCCTTCAATGACTGAGACTCTTGAAGAAAATTCAGGGCTCAACATTAATGGTAGCTTAAACTTATTAAACCACAGACTAGCAAAAATTCAGTTTTGGCTAGTGGTTTTTTATTTCCATTCACCAGTTTGGCTTGTAAACAAACTGAAACAGTTGTAACATCTAAGTTGTCACTTGGCTTATAAATTGAAAAATTAAGTGTTGATCCCTGAAATTTGTTCAGCATAAATTTGTTTCCCAGTTTTAAGAAGAATGGAAAACAAACTGTTACAGAAGCTGCTTTACATGTGTGAATCAAGTTCATTTTCAAAATGTGCAGAAAGGTTCATGCACTGTAATTTTTCTAATGCCAACACTGTACACAAAGTCATAGGAAATATAATCTGATTAGTTCCCAGTCTTGCACATAATCTGACAAAACAACATGGCTCCACAATAACCTGGTGGCCCCTTATCTTTATAGCTCTAAATTTCAAAATTATTGTAAGCCCTTGAGACACGAGGGTTAGTTTATTATGACTACACAATGTACAGCGTGTAGCTCTTTCATGCGAATATAGATCGATTTGTACAGCACATTTCCATGTAAATGCTCTAATGCACTTGACAACACTGGGGACTTTGCTAGACTGCCGGCGGCAGTTTACAATAACGGAGAAATTTTTACAGATACCCCCTCCCCCCTTCCCAGTAAACAGGCCAGACCACATCACAGTAATCTCGTGATGTGGGTTCTTTAACGTCCCCTGCCGAAATTAACTAATGAAGAAGCCCAAACTGCCATGATCTGTGTGCAGGTGTATTCCAAATACAAGGCCATGAACACAGTAACCCAGACCAAGATGTCGGTAAGAACTGTTTTTAATCACCGATGAAAACCTCATGTACAATTATACCAAATATGGAAAACAGGTCTCGTGACACTAGCTTCTACATAGAACAGGGGACCCAAAAGCAGGGAAAATCTAACAATCTGAACTGGTTGCTCACAATGGCATTTTCTGTGCTGATAAGCCTGTTTTCTGTATGTACATTTAGGGAAAACCCCGGATGATTAGCAGTTTCACTGTTCCCTAACTGTCCCAAAGTTTTCAGACACATAATTATAGAGGTTGTAGAAACTGGATGCTCCAACACATCCCATATTTCTGTGATGATCAGCAATCACTTGCTATATTTGGAAACTTCAATTTTTACTGTTAAAGAATTCAACAATAACTTTGGCCCACTACCAGTCTTCCAGTTGCTTAGAAAATCAGTACCCTCAAATCACAGATATATGTGAATCTCCCGAAATGTCCACAAAATCTGGAAATTATGGTTGGGAAACAATAAAATTGCCGATCACCTGTGTTTTCCCATTTTTTTGTTTCCAGAGTTTTGCACAGTAAATGTCAGCATGTAGTTGTTAACACACACGATGCACACACACACACAGCTTACTAAAATGGAAAAAAGAAAGAACTTACCAAAATGCAATTGTTCCAGGTGCTTTTAAGATGCATATACATTGGTGATTTTTCTGAGAGGATGTATAAGTCTATTTCCATCAATTCAAGTTTCTTGTCAGCAGAATCATTGCCTCCATCATCAGAATTATAGTCCAACTCTTCCCCACTGTCTACAGAGCCATTACTGTCACTTCCATAACGACCCCTCCCATATGGACCACTAGAATCCACTGACTTTTGTCTGTTTAAACTAGTTGATGAATGCTGGTAAGAAATTTCAAGTTCACTACTGCTAGAGCTACAATTTAATTCATCATAGTCATTGTTAGTTCTTTTCTGCTGTGAAGCTGACAGTTTCTTTCTTCGTTGCTGACCAACACTTCCTGATCTCAGTCTTGCGCTTGAGCTAGACTGCACGATCATTGTTTCATGACCAGGAGGAGGTGGCGGAAGGGGTCGCCTGCTCCGAGGAGATGCAGAAACAGCTCCAATATTACTAGCTGACCCTGAATACAATTTGCTGCTGCATTCATGCCTCAGAAGTCGGAGATCAGGGTCTGAGGCGCTTAAATGAAGTCTGTTTGTCTGTACTGACAGATACTGCATTGTGACTGGCTGGCTTTCTACACGTCCCATAGAGGTCTCAGATTTAAGGTTACCTACCACTTGGGGTGTTGAATCCACTCTTAAAACTGGAGAAGTACTGAGAATGGAAGATGATTGTAGAGCTAACTTTAATGCTGAATTGTTTTCATTAGGTGAAATGGCTATTGATTGGCTTGATCCCATTTGCTTAAAAATCTTTTTGTAAACTATCAGAATGTGTTGGTTTTTGGTCTTCAGATCTCCTCCAAGAAATTCTGCAACATCATGAATCTGGAAGAAAAATGATTATGTATTAAAGAATAATCAGTGTGAACCGCAGTTCACACATATGTTTCATATGTTTGTTGTTGTTTGATTTATCATCTACGGGTTTATATCGAATTAATTTGATGGCCTGCTCCCAGTTGGCTTGTTAGCTCAATTGGTAGAGCGCTGCACTAGTATCGCAGAGGTCAGTGGTTCGAATCCCGTACAGGCCTGAAATTTTTTTCAGGTCTTATTTCCACTATTGCTCAAATAGTGCTTTACTGCGAAGGATCGTTCTCATATACGTCTCATAACCGCAGTTCACACATATGTTTCATATGTTTGTTGTTGTTTAAAGAATAATCAGTTTATTTTTTTAAAAAAGCCTGTTTTCTGACCAACAATTTCAAGGATTCTTTTATCACTTATTTAGAATAGTCCATCATCACTCACAATTATTCAAAAGCATTGTTTTTTGTTTTCTCTTGGGATTTGCAATCATCTTGAGAGACATAAATAGAAATTCCAACGGTGGATAATTTTTGCATAAGAAATAAAAAGTGTATCTCAGGTTACTCAGATATAGGAAATACCAAAAGAAAATCTGTATTAAGCACTTTTGTTGGATTCTTCAAGAGCTGATCATACCAGAAAATTTTATGGACTGTTATTTCACTTTATAGATATCAATTTTCTGATTAAAAAAGCATAACAGGTGGTAGAAGTCTGCTCACAACTCTAGGAGCCCATAGTGCCAAAGTTTTCTTTGTCAAACATTGAATGGAGCCACTAGGACTAATACTTCTTCCCCATGTGGGATGCTAGTCTACTGTAGGTTACTCACACCCACCCTACCCCTACAACATTTTGTCAAGTTCCCCCTGAACCTCAGTAAGACCCAGACCCAGCACAATAATTCTGGCAGGCTTGAGTAGACCCTACACTTAGAGCCCAGTCCCCTTACCAATACATCACCAAATCTCTCCTAATCTTCAAGTACCACTCATCAAAGTACAACCTTAAAACTGTTTGTTTTGAAACGATAACACTGACAAGAAATTTTATATGAATTGAAACGATAAATTGTTATCATTACCGACAGATAGAAAATGGATTTTCATTTTGGAAATTTCGCGAAAGACGTCATGCCAAACTATTCAACAATATTGACTATATTTCCCATGAGATTATCAGACAAGTACATAAACAATCAGCGAAATTTGCACATTAGATTAATAATGAGATTACAATAATTATGGAGCATCCATCTTTTTAAATAGCTGATATTTCAACACAAAGTCGCAAACTTGAATGCCTTAACCATGGCCGATAAAAGAACAGTAACTGTTACTTACGTTTATTTGTCAAAAGGTACTTTATAACATTACACCTAACACAGCGAAATCAAACTTCTGGCGATCGCTTGAATTTCAACACCATTGTGATTTTTACGAATCGCTCTTTTGATGACTCAATACTATGTCTGTGGTTGTTTTAGGGATATCGGACGAGATATAAAGGAGATCTCCGAAAGAGACGATATTCATGACATCCGAGTGTAGCAAGTGAGCTTTACAAATATTAGCGAAAGAAATATTCCGGTTACCAAACAAAACCGGTCCTTAACTATAATGACAATTAGTCAAACAGAGATAGTTTCAATAGCACTCACCAGCCTTACAGATGTAACGCAAGCTAAATCCACACGTAGCCTGATATCTTTCGAGGTCCTCGGAGGATTTTCAGTGATGTAAAGCATTTCGTCGCCGAGAACAGCGAATTGAAAAGTCTTTTTAAAACCATCTGCAACAACAACGCATGGTTCGATCACTCGAATGCCTTCGTAACGGTCTTGAGGCAGCACGCGCTTCAAAAAGCTGTAAACCTTCTGGTGTTTCTGAGCTCCTTCTTCTAACGTGGATCCTGCCATCGAAATCACCTACATAATAAAAACATTGGCGAAGGAAAAGGCCACGGTTGGCACCGCAAATCGACTTTGTCTCCCATAAATTTCCTGTCACGCGCGAGTTGTTTCTGTTTTGGTCATAATGGCATTTACGTCACCCACAAATTAACCAATAGGAAAACAGTTTTGTCAAAACAAAACACAACATCTCGCACGCGCTTTCTTCGAAAAATTCATTGTCAAAGGTTTTGTTTCCGCAGTTCAAATCTCCTTTCGAACTTACCAGAAAAGGACTAACGGAAAAAGGGATAAAATTTATTTTGCAGTTATGTGCAAACGTTAAAGAAAATAAATGCAAACAGACAGTTTATTGGACGCTGTAGCTGACATTTATTATGAAGTTTCTGTAACGTTTTACTAGGCACTGTTGATGCAATATATCACTTTTTTCTTTTTTTTTTTTCGCTTTTCCGTTTTCTCAACGAGTTCCTTTAGTTGAGGGCGAATTACTTCCATTGTCTATCACTTAACAGAAACACCTGTCTAGGAAATGGATAATGAAGTGCAATTCAGAAAGAATTTTCCTCTGAAAGAAAGATTAACACGCTTTCTTTCCCTAAGTAAAACGTTATCATTGATGATTGATGATTGCACTTACTCCAGAAATCTTACGCGTGTAAGAGTAAAGCGCTACATGTAAGTGTCTCGTAAATGTACCGTTCCGCGAAAAACGCGCAAGGGAATCTTCAATCGATACATTTATAATTTATCATATGAATAAGAACCAAGGATTGCGGGCAGAAAACAAATTCTTATTTTACTGGCGTCAGTAAATTGCCCCCCCCCCCCCCCCCTAAGGATAATAAAGCCATCTGCTCATGAGCGCTTACTTTTTTTAATGTTATTTTCGTTGCCAAGGTTCAATCAATTACATTAATTATATTTTTGACATAATTGTTTTGGACTCAGATAATAACGAGGATCTAACGGTTTATAGTTTCTTTTCTGGCCTGTGTTCTATGTCTACAAGAGATTATAATCTTTTGGTTTCGTTTAAAACATGACAAAGCCAAAAATATCATGGGAAAGCACTCGTTATCAAAATAGAACTTGGTGACAGAAATGCACAAGCAACAATCTATGAAAACCTAGGCACATTGTTTCATTCGCTTGCTCTATATGACAAGGTCCGAGAATATCACGAGAAAGCACACGCTATAAAATTGGAAATTGGCGACAGAAATGAACAAGCAACAATCTACAGAAACCTGGGAATATTGGTTAAATCACTTAGTCAGTAGGACGAGGCCAGAGAATATTACGAGAAAGCGCACGCTATGAAATTGGAAATCAGTGGTGACACTAAGGAAAGAACAAGCTACGGAATTCTAGGAGCATTGTGTTTCAAATACTTAGTCAGTAGGACAAGGCCCGAGAATATCACGAGAAAGCACTCGCCATCGAAATGGAAATTGGCGACTGGGATGGAGAAGCAACAAGCTACGGAAACCAAAGAACATTGTTCCAATCGCTTGGTCGATAAGACAAGGCCCGTGAATATCAGGATAAAGCACTCGCTATCGAATTGGAAATTGGCGACAGAAAAGTAGAAGCAACCGATTATGGAAACCCAGGAACATTGTTCCTTGGTCAGTATGACAAGGCCCGAGAGTATCAGGAAAAAGCGCTACCTATCAAAATAGAAATTGGCGATAGAAATGGAGAAGCAACGAGCTACGGAAACCTTGGTGCATTGTTAAAATGCCTTGGTCATTACAGCGAGGCTATATAGTATTTAGGGAAAGCATGGTGACAGAAGAGGAGAATCAATTAGTTATGGAAACCTGGCAGCTTTGTTTCCCTCGCTTGGGAAGTATGCAAAGGCTAAAGAAGTCAATGGCAATTAGAGAGGATTAAGATTGGCGACAGAAAGGGAGAAGCAGTGCATTACGGATACTTCGGGATAATTTCTCATCGGTGAGGTTCATATGACAAGGCTCAAGAATATCACAAGAATTCCCTTAAAATTAACACAGAAATCGGTGCGAGAGGAGGAGTGGTCACCAATTACCAACATTTAGGATTGTGTTTCGAGTCATTGGTAAATATGACATGGCGGGATAATACCTCAAGAAGGCTCTACTATTTAGCAGGGATATTGGAAACAACTTGAAAGAGTTTCAATGCCTTTGCAGTCCATCGTTGATAAAGGTATCACAGTCTCATCTTGAAGAAACCTTTCCGTATCTTTTTCAGAGGGTCGAAAAATTTGACACTTTGCGAGGTTTTCTTAAAGGCAACGATCAGTCTCAAATATCCCTTTTAGAGAAGTACGGCACCTATCCCTACATATTGTTTAGTACGTTGCTTTCTTCCACCAGAAAATCTCAAGACGCGCTTTGTGTCGAAGAGCTGAGACGGGCAAGAGGCCTAGCCGACTTGATGGCCGCTCGGTACTCTGTTCAAGAGCAGTTCACGGGCAATCCACAATCTTGGTATGGCATTCAAGAGATTATCACTAGAAAGGCAGACTGCGCATGCCTGTAGATCTCGGTTGGTAAAGATGACGTACGGTTTTCGATTCTCAAAAAAACGGCGGATATTCACTTTTCAGAAAAGAAAGTGAGCCTGGACGCAAATAATGTAACCGGATTAGTCCCTGATTTAGAAGAGTTTTTCAAAGAGAGCTTCTGCAGCCTCGCCATTTTGCCTGAACAGAATTGCGAAGATCGATCTTCAGATGACACCGAACTGATGTCACTTCACTACGACAACAGCGCGATCCTAGCTGCGTGACTATGATGCTAAAGAATTCAAAACAAGCCTTCACTTGTGTTACAACATATGCTCATCGGTCCTGCAGTCAGTTTACCGTGATCATAATTGTGTACCAAGTTCCATTTGCATCCTTGGCTGACGAAGAAGGCACGTTTTTATCGGACAAATTCAGGATACGAATCGTTCCCTCTTTAACCACTCTCTAGCTTGTTCAAGACAGTCTCGCAGACTATCACATTCCCTCTGGGGCACTGATAGTGGGTTACCCTGTGGTTAGCGGAGTCCTTTACAAGGGAAGGCGCAAGAACATAACAGCATTGCCGCGTACAAGAAAGGAAGCAGCAATGATGGGAGGACTTCTGGGCGTAACACCTTGGATCGGAGAAGCCGCGACAAAGCATGATGTGCTTCAAGCGATAAAGTCAGTGAGTCTGATACAAATTGCTGCCCATGGTGATGCCGAAAGAGGGAAGATGGCCCTTTCTCCTTAGCACCCCATACCCTCTTTTCCACAAGACTAAGAACATTACCTTTTGAAGATGGCAGATATATCAAAAACTCGGCTACGAGCTAAACTGGTGGTAGTTAGCTGTCACAGTGCTCGTGGATAGATTAGAACCGAGGGAGTTATTGGAATTGCTCGAGCGTTCTTAGGATCTGATGCACGCCCAGTGCTAGCGGCACGGTGGACCTTGGACGACGCAGCCACGGAACAGTTCATGACCTGTTTCTTCAAACATTTGTTCGGCGGTGAAAATACCAGTGAATCTCCTCACCAGGCCAGGAAATGGGTGCGAAATAACGGCTTTGTCAAAGTTTAACAAATGGTAAACACCACAGCGTACACTATTGAGTTATGGATGTACGCGGGAGGTTGCTAAGCACGAAAGAAGCGTAAGAGTCGCTCAAGGCGATAGCCGAGAGCGACTCTAGCTTCTTGAGTGCTTAGCAAACCTCCCAAGTGCATCCATAACTCAATAGTGTACGCTGTGGTGTTTACCATTTGTTTTATAACATAACATTGATGCATTGTAGCTAAAGAGTTCCCTTTTATTTAACAAGTCTTACATGACCAGAAAAAACAAGCGCGCGCGGAAAAATAGTCTTTGCATTTGCTCACATCAGCAGCGTACACCCATGGGCAAATGGAGAACGCTAAATTGACCAATCACAGCGCGCGCTTTACTTTGGTTATGTTAGAATTCTAAATAGGCTCCGTTTATAGACCACTTTCATAAATGACAGCCGTATAAATATCATTTTGTTTAAATTTAAATTAGCCCTACTGGCCTCGCTTGAGATAAAGTATTCTTTTGAATTTTGTACTGGAGAACGAGGCCAGTAGGGCTAATTTAAATTTAAACAATAGAATATTAATCCGGCAGCCATTTATGAAAGTGGTCTATACTGTTGGGCTACAACGTGACATTTGATTTTGGAAACTGGCCAGCGCACACTGCACCCCAAGAACCATGAGCCACTTATTAAAGCTCAGAACTATTCATTTGCTAGCTTGTAGAAAGAGGACGCCATCCGCGAACTGAAGGACAACTCAGAGGTTCTCAATGGGACGATGGCTTTTATGACTAACAGTTAAAATTTTTAGCCATTTTACGGCTAACGGTTAAGGCAAATAAATGTTACGATTACTGTTTTTACGATTAGCAGTTAAAACTTCGCAATTTTACGTCTACTGCGTCGATCAATTCGAAGTTTCAACATTCCACAGAGCGACCCCCCAGACATTTGAACTTTTGAAGAGTGGCTTGTTCAAGTTCCCCCTCCCCCCCCCCACCCAGGCAAAAATTGAGTGCAAATGCCATTTTATTTGTAAAAAGGCCAAATTAGCGACCGTTACTTGCTACACATGAACAAGCGCTAAATCCTACACCTTGCTGACGTCTTCCTCTGAGCCATTCGCTTGCAAAAGAACTATTTTAATATTTTGAAGGTTTAAACCTTAAACTATCTCCTCATTTAGATATATAACACTTGTGTTCTGCTGAAGACTTGGCACTTCCGGTTCAAATTCGCCACCCCAGCTAGTGGGTTACCCGGGGGGAGTGTTGAAGCTTCGAACTGATCGGCGCATAACTGCTAAATGTTTTGACTGTTTCACGACCAACAGCTAAGCCTATTTAGACCCTCAATGAAATGTTACTCAAAAAAAGAGTTTTCCTCCAACGATGATCGACACATTTACTTTACCCAAGTGAAGAGCGATCGTGTTTGTTTTTTGGTGTTTGCACTACTCAGGAACTCTTGCAAGTGTTAGATTAACGCGCCATGAGTTTAACATAAATGAGCCGTTCAACAGATAATCTAACGCGCAAGAGAATCTTGAATAGATACCTTAATAATTTATCTTATAAATTTTAATTAATGATGACGCTACAGAGATGCCGGACGGAAACAAATTTAGGTCTACTGACGTCAATTAAAATTCACCCCTAAAGGATGATAAAGCTTCTTTTTAATAAGTATATTTTTTCTTGTTTTCGTTGCCAAGCTTCAATTAGTGACATTAATTACATTTTCGGAAATACTGTTTAGGTGTATTCAAGGTAATAACAAGGCTCTAACGCTTTATAATTTCTTTTCTCGCCTTGGTCCCATGTCGGTTAATTAGAGTTAGTAATTTTAGCACTGTTTAAGAAGCAAGATTTCTTGGTTGATGTTTGGAAACTGATTATGTATGGCGCTGGTTGAGTACTGTAACTGAAACAAAATACATTTGCTTCCACTTTTTAAACGTGTGGCAACCGAAAAATTCACCCTTAACTTTACAATCCCGTTTCAATCCAATATCCAGATCTGACTAACAGAAATCTCTTAGCATGAAATTTTAACATTTGCAGGCAAGGGCCGCAATAAAAAAAATGGCGCAAGTTGAAAAAGATAAACCCTCCCAGTTTCCTTACGAATTGGCATGGGTTGCGACAGACGTTTGAAAAGGCCAAATATTCACTTGGAAACATGTTCATTCTAGATTTCATCCATTCGACTTGAAAATAAACTCTCAATTTGCATCCAAGTCTTACTCATATAAATACAATAAGTAAATAACAAAAAAAAAATACGTCTGAACTAACGGGGAACAAATTCTTAGCCATTTGCAGTCTGTTATTTGAACAAACCGACCAATGAATGTTCAACTAAACAGGCACACCAGCTCATGCAGAGTTATCATAAAGGACTATTCTTTTTTTTTTTTTTTTTTTTTTTGTACAAACGTTTTAAAGGACTCGAACATCCACATTGACAAAGAAAATATGAACGGCGGCGCTTGTAACTTCCCAGAAGTTCATAAGGTAATGCACTGACATGTTTGTTAAGAAGCCTTTGATTTATCAGAGATCTGTAACATGAATAAGAAAGAAACACAGACCGCGTTAAGGACAAATTATTAGATGATTCCAATGTGTTCCTTCCTGTGGTATGAATGATCTGCTTGCATACCGGTGTATTGTATATGGATGCTCTGTTCATTCGAATGACATTATAACATAAAGGCCGATTCAGGCGCTCCGTTAAAAAGGAGCGAAATAGTAAACGAGCACGATAATGGCGGAGGAGTAAAAATCGAGGGAGGTTTGGACCCGAGCCGACCCAAGCCTCTCTCGTTTTTTCTCCTCTGCTACTATCGCGCCAGTTATCTACTTCACTCCGTTTAACTAAATTGACGCCTGGAAAAGGCTCTGCGACCAGCAGGTGCTTGTCATTCTGACTCTTGTCGAGTCATCATGGTATAAATTTACATCTTCGCACAGCTGTACTTATGTAACAGGACGTGTGCGGTTATATTTTGCGCTATAACTCCGTCCAGAGAAACACTTCCGCAATCCTGGAAATTTTTAATCTTGAACTCAAGTCGTCATTCAGAACAAAAAAAAAGGCAACATCACCACAAGAAAACTGCAACAACTCACATAATGTAGCTCGTGCAATAGCTTACATTTAAGTTGCCAATCGGCAAAAAAGGAAACTTCTTCTGAAGAACACTTCATTTAGTAAGAATAGTGCACTTACAATTGTAAGTAATCTTTACAATGAAACTCTCCTCCTCTCTTAATGCCTAATTCCAAAACCCTATTCTCCCTTACGACTCTGACAAATATGATTAACAATGCGAATCAGAAGAGACAAAACAGAGATTTAGCACCGCGTTTACGTGGAACGGGAACTGCAAGAGTGACCACGTGGTCTTGTTGATCCAGCCATTTTTTTCACGTTTGCCTGTTGCGCTTTGCCATTTCTACTTGAAAGTAACCTGTTTTGCGTTTGCTTTGTATGTAAGATTTTCTTCACTTTTTCTCTCACAAAGTAGAAGTTGATTGACGGAAAAAGAGCACCAAAACTATTCCTCGTAGGTCATACAAGGGCGCCTTCAATTCCACCGTGACGTGAGCTCACGCGAAGCTAAAGAGCAAAGGGCAAGCTGGCGTTTGCCGTGTCACGTAAAAGCGGTGCTATATCTCTCTAATATCTACTCTTTAACATGATACAAGATAACTAGACCTAACGCAAAGCACGTTAGAGATGATAAGATTACAATAAATAGGAATACCGTATATTTGTCCCATTTCTTCTCTGGATCGTAAGGTTCCCATCGACTGGCGGGGAAAATATGTTTATTCCTCTCGTACCATGAACGGAGAACAACTTTCCCTGCATGTGACTGAAAAAAACAAACAAACAAACAAACAAACAAACAAAAAGGGAAATCAGAGACGCTTGCTCTTCGTACGTGCATGATCGGGCTTGTCCGCGTAGGGTCAGAGAAACTCTCCGACTATAGGAAAACCTCCTCATGTGATCATATACTTCTGGCCGAGGTTAGTAGCGCAGAGGTCAAAGTGCACCGCTATTCACTATCATTCCCTTCCCTGCGTTCATCCCCTGCAACTGCAGCTCCGGAGATGAGCAGTCAACTACGGACTACGAAATCGTCCGGAAACACACAGGACAAGGAATACAAAACCACACTCATCTGTCCGGAATCAGATGGTGGTGCAGGAGACCAGATAGATACATGAAAAGAAGAGGTGAAAAAGACAGACTGAAATCCAATGACACCAAACCATCTGAAGTCAGCAGGATCCGTCCAAGATAGACGAATCCGTCTAGAACTGGCGCAGACCGTCTAACAGCATTCGGATCAGTTTGAAATCAAGCGGTACCGCCCGCAAAGGGACGGACACATCCTAGGTAACACGGTTTTGTCCGAAAATAGACGGTGCTGTGCGAAAATTGACGGAGCCGTTTGTATGAGGGGAGCTCCCGTGTTCTCTTTTGTTTTAAATACGACCGGTAAAAGAAATTTTCAAACCGGGAGAACAATACCTTCTACTGTTGAATTTTCAAGAATTTTAAGCGATTTTAGGCGTTCATAAGAGGCACTAGAGGCGGTAAATTTTACCAGTTACCGCCCGAAAAGGGGGACACAGAACTTGGTCCTCAAATAGAAAAGTGACATATTCCTTACACATTCATTGGCTTAAAGTATCAGAGCCTTGTAAAAAACTCACCTCATCTTTCTCCACGGATGCGTCGCTTATCACTCTAACATCTTCATGGACATCAAAACTAAACAACGGCCCGCTTTTACCGCGAGCCTTGTTCACAATGAAGTCATAGAAAGAGTAATGCTGCAAGACACATTCAACAAAGTTAGGTTTTCGAATTGCTAGAGAACCATTTTCTGCTACACGTATAGAACCCTTCAAAATTTTTTCAGATCTTTCAGTTCGCTGCTATCCATCTACACTCCTAATTGGGGAGATTACCAAAACTATGAGGGCATGGTCTTAACTCTTTGATCCTCGAGAGTGACCAACATCTAATTTCTCCTTACAATATCACCCCTGAATCACACATCAAGGTCAAGGGAAAACATGAAATGATACCAACTGAAAAACGCTCTCGATTCTAACATAAATTCTCCTTTTCAGTTCCCTTGGAAGTGTATAGAGAACGGTACAGAGAATAATTATGCGTATTAATAGTAAGTGTTAAGAGTTAAAACTGGGATCAGTTAATTACCGGATGATGGAAAGTTGGTTGGGCACGTTTTGGGTTCAGTCTTAAGCAGCCAAACTGTCCATAGAACGTAGAGAACAGTATGTAGAATATGCATACTGATCTTAGGGTGTTAAGGGTTTACACATCAGTGTAATTTATATGGCTGTAGAAATGACTTTCCGAAGCTATTCCCCTTAAAAAGATCCTCTCCTGCAGAACTGAATATTTATTTATTATCACTCCACAGATGTTACTTACATGAGGAATAATAAGATCCTCCTTAATGTACATTAAGTTTTCAGTAGTCATAGCCCTGAAAAAATGAAAAACATTTAGCTTGAAGCCCTGAAGAACTGCAGTTTTTAAAAGAGTTCACCCTTCAGTAACTACAAAAAACGGAAAAGAACACAGTGTTTGCCCAGTAATAGGCTGTGAGTCCTAAATATGACAATCCATGCTTGAGACCCTACACTTGTACTTGGCAAGTTTCATAAACTTACCTAAACTCAGTAAAATCTTTGCGCAATTGTTCTACACATTTTTGAAGGAACTGAGAGATTGTGTTGCCTTTCTTCATCTGAAGAGGAAACATAGAGAGTGTTAATTTTTTTTTTCCAAATACACATTTCCATTGGAAATTCAGTTCATCTGTACCTCACCTTGATTGAAAGATGTTTATTGTCTAGTCACGAAAGTGGGACAAAGAAGAAATTCTGAGTCCCCATGAAGAACTGAACCTCAGACCTTTGGATTCCATGCTCCAATGCTCTACCACTGAGTCACAGAGACTCACTGTGACACGGGGTCACTTTTTTTTCTCTGTCCCAAGCTCATGACCAGATGAAAAACACATTTCCATATTTTTCATCGAGCTCAAAACTTACCTTCTTTCTTCTTCTTTACTCACCTTGATTGTTCTCCTGTGTCCAGATCCATCCCAGTAGCTGTATGTGATTTCTACATCTTCATCTAAGATGACACACACAAAAAAATTATCAACACTAATGGAGTTTCCTAATAAATGTAACAAGATATTATTGTATATATTTTTTTCAGTTTTTTTTTTTTTTTTTCTTTGGGCAGCCACGTTGCTGTTGGTCTGTATGGTAATAAGTGGTTTTGTACTTTTTTTCAGAAATAAACTACAAGGAGTTTTCTAGAACTCAGATTGATTTTTCCGTTTGATTTTTCTAAATTAGACCTTAACTCCTTTCATTCCTAAAATTCAAACCCAAATCACCTTACAGTCTTCATAAATTTCTTATAATGTAAAGTCTGAAAACGTTATTGCTTGCGTTCAGCAGATTTCCAGAGCTTTCCAGGACCTGTAGTCTTTTTCCAGGACTTTCCAGCCCTAGAAAAAGTTAAAATACAATTCCAAGGCTTTCCAGATTTACCAGGCATTGTACAAATCCTGTAACACAAAAATGTAGATCACAGGAGACCACAAAATGTGGCAGGAACATCTGTTATTTGTATGCTCTTTTTCATTCGCAGCACATTTTTAAATTGGTAACATTCACTCCCCCTCCCTCCCCCCGTCCTTATTTTTTCACTGTCATGCACCCTCTTGGTAGATATTTCTTTCTCTACCCAGCCTTCTGCTACCATTAAAACCAAAGATGACAGCTACAATTTTTGCTAAGAAAGTACTGAACACTCGCTGGCCAAATTACAGTAATCTACTACTGCTTAAAAAAAAAAAAAAAATTAACTTATTCAGTTCTCACTTTTAATCTTCTCTTGCCTTTCTACCCATTCTTGTCTGATCTTTTCCCTTTCTAATCTTTCCATCTCCTATCTCAAAATAATTCATTTAATCCATTAATTACACCATGAACTGCTTGTCAGTACTTTTTCATCACAAAAATTATAAAATACATTCTACATCATGTTATTTTCCAGTGGCTGAAGGAACCAGATGAGTGGGACACGTCTTACTCACACAACTGTAATGTCAGGCCTGGAGATGGGTCATGTGACCTTAGGTAGTCAGTGGTTTTTCAGGGCTCTAAGTTAACTTTTTAGTCCACCTGCAAAGTTTTGCTAGTAAGACATTTTTTTTTTTTTTCACTAGCAAACTGGTGAGACCAATAGCAAATTCATTGCCACTGGCACTGGCACTGGCACTCTTGAACAAAGAATACATTTGACATACGTAATGAAATGATAGCTCCAAAACCATGAGGAATGACAACAACATGTGAATGCACAGGTTTGGCACAGAGCCTCAGTGTAATGCCACTGGTCAGCGACTAACAAAGAGCTCAGCATCTGCTGTTTTATTTTCCTTAGATGTAGTGTGTACATTTATTCTTGCATTCGAACAGCTTTCTCCAAATGTTTGGGAGACATGATGATTCTAGCTCACAAACATTTGCTAGTGGATATTTTTTTCACTCACAGATTATCAAAATCACTCGCACTTTGTGGAGTTTACAAGCATTAATTTTGATCCCTGCTCTTGTTCCACCTGCCGTAACTAACTTCTTGTTTACATATTCACGTACCTCTCTATCCCTGTCTGGCAAAAATGATGTGTCCACATCTGGATTTTTTCCAAGCTTTTTCTTCTTTAGTGGGACAACTGTTTGAAAATGAATAAAATCAGCACATCCTTACATTCAAGGTTACTGGTAAGTGCTAAAAAAAAAAATCATTCTTGGAAGTTTCAGTTGTCCAATCGTCTTCAGGCCCCTTTTGGTTTAGTTGTAACATTTTTTGTTTTTACAACTCCTCCCCCTCTACCAACCCTTGTATTCTGTTCAGTTTCCTTGACAGCTTTTTTTTTTCTTTTTCCTTTTTCTTTTTCCTTTTTCTTTTTTTTTTTCTTTTTTGGCATAATTTTACATACTTCTGGCTGGACAATTTATTCTCCCCTCTACCTGCTACACATTTCCTCGTAACTTAGTCTCGCGAATCTGGTGTTACATGGACATGCAGATCAAGATAACAACTTCTACTTGATAAGTTTAAGTACAGTGGAACCTCAATTTAACTAAGAGCCAAGAGACTGGGGAAATTGGTTTGTTATACCAAGGGTTTGTTATATCGAGGTTCTGTGGCATACATTTTACTGCAACTTTAGCCAGGGTGAAACTGAAGTATCGTTTGTTAAACAGAGGAATTGTTAATATATAGGAGTTCTTTAAATCGAGGTTCCAATGTATTCTCAGAACCAAGCTGAAGTTACATGTTAATCACTTTCGAGATTTGAATTCCTGTGTCTGGCCCAAAACGCACACAACTAACAACATTTTGGATCAGGAATTAAATACCACCTTACAAACCAGAATTACAAATTTTCCTCCAATATTATGTTGAACCACTTCTCCTTCTCACATCATCCACCAAACAGGTCATGACAATACTCAAACTTATCGGGTATTTTTATTTATTTTTACCACAAAATACAAATAATATTTTTCACTATAAAATGCAAATGACGACAAAAACAAGACAGTCACACAAAAACAAATAAAAGTGGCGAGGAACCTCAAAGAGAAACCATGGGGCTTAAAGATATTGGGCTCCCTCAGAGTAAAGAAAAAAAAAAAGTTACCAGTAACAGTAAGGCCAGGGTCGAAGGTAAAATACAATGAAGGCAAATATAGGTTAACTAATACTTAATTTAACTAATATGAAGTATGGTTAAATATGATAAAGTGTGTAACAATGTGTTTAAAGATAAAATAAAAATTATATGTGAATAAAGATACGTAATTACTAAAAGAATTTCTAAGCTAATAACTCAGACACATGAATTTTTTTTTCAGTTTCATTTTGAATGAGTGGAGAGAATTAGATTTAAGTTGTACAAGTAGTACAAGTTGCTATCTTGATCTAACACCAAATTCTCAAAACTAAATTACAGGGAAATGTGTAGCAGCAGGAGGGGAGAATTAGCAAGCACATCTTGGGAGTTAAAGGGTAAAGAAATTATAAAGGCTGATAGTTTCTAATTAAAAGAAACTGTTTGGGGCTGCGTTGGTAGTGGTAACAAAATAATTTGGATATATCAACAAAGTTGAAATGGTAAATTGGCCACCATAACGATTACAAAAGCTGACGTTTCGAGCGTCAGCCCTTCGCTCCGACGAAGAGCTAACGCTTGAAACATCAGCTTTTGTAATCATTACGGTGGCCAATTTACCATTTCAAATTTGTTGATATATCCAAATTATAAAGAAATTATAGGTCACCTGGTTGGTCATCAACATCATCAACTTCCTCATCCTCATCAAGGTTGAATGACAATGCAGAGGTTTGTTTCAGTTTTAATTTTTTATGTTTCTTTTTCGAGGATTCACTGCATAAAAGGAGAAACAATTTTATTTTAAAGAATGATATCTCTTATCAACCAAAGTAGACATCTGTACAGTAAGTTGCAGAGAAAGTTTTCTCCACTTGGATAAACATATGACCCAAGGAAAAGCACATGGGCAACAGATTTGAGCAGAAAAAAAATTTTTTCCATGAGATACAATCTGGACCAAGAAAACCTAGTTCATCCTTTAACCAGAGTGACCAGCATCTAATTTCTCCTTACAATATCACCTCTGAATCACACATTAAGGTCAGGAGAATAAAGGAAATGATCACCAACTAAAGAAGCTTTTGATTGTTAAACAAATTCTCCTTGTCAGCACCTTTAGAAATGTATAGAGAACTGTACGGAGAATATGCATAATTATTGTGTCAGGGGGTAAAGGGTTAATAACTAAGATATTTAACATACCTATTGGTTCAAATAGCCGGGAAAAATTTCAGTTCAAACAAAACTTTTGACTTTTTTGGGGTTGAAAGGTGAAATATGGCCTGCTAAATTGACCAATCACAGTACATGAACTGAGAGAGAAATACATGACTTGTATAATAAAGCTGACTACCAAGGACGTGAGCAGATTAGTGAACACTTTCTTGTTTGGTCATTTTTTTTTTACCTTTTTGTTTCTTTTCTTTGTGTTTTGTTTGGTAATATTTTTGGCTTTTCTCAGCAGGTTTGAAAGATCTTCATTAAATCTATTTTTTTAACTCTTCTACCTCTTATAAATCCAATTACATTTGTAAATATATCACAATCAAGAAATTTTAGTGAGTTTCCTCATCAAGTTATACCCTTTACGAAAATAACATGATAATAGACCAATCAATGAGTTGATTGACGAATTCTGATAAAAGTACACAGGGCTTGACACTAACTGTAGCCAACTAACCACAGACTAGTAGAAATTCAGTTTTGGCTAGGCAATAGTTCAATTTCCACTGGGCACTTGGCTAGTAAGTTGAAAAGTTAGTGCCGAGCCCTGGTACATGCACCAACCTTTCAGTTTCATCAGATTTAAGCTTTGCAGCTAGCTGCTTTTCATGTTCTCGCACAAGATCCTCTTGCTTAGCTCTCATTTGATCAAGGGTCACCAATCCTGTTAAAAACACAAAAAACAAACACATATTTAGCTAACTGCTAACTGATTGCATCATATGTTGCAAAGTAAAATACTACAATGGGTCTTAAAAAGATTCCCAGGCAATATTTTTGAGAAGTTCTTTAGTATCATGCTTTTAGTAATCGATACTTTGATCTAATGAATCACTCTGCTTCTACTTGAAGAATAATTATAGTACATGTAACTGTAATAATGGCAAAGAGCTGAGTGGGGTCCAGTTTGGTCTGTATTTATACAAGTGAATACAAAATCAGACAACTGCAAAGCAGGTGTCCGATTTGTCCAGCACATGAATGAATACAGACCACCCTGGACAACATAAAGACTTGTTACCAATTGATCATAGCCATTACAATTTCTGAAAAAAAGAAAAACCAAAACGTTTATTTTAGAAAATATCTTCAGTTGAGACATTATCTACTGTAAAAAATTCCTCTACTTTGGAAATTGTCCAGTTTTGTAGGGTAAACGATTGTTCCTCTGGTTATCTTTATTTGTATTCAGTTCAGTTGGTGATGGAATAAGTTAATTTCCCACACACGAGATTACTGTGTGATGGATGTCCTCCCCTGGGGTGGGATGGGTGGGTTTACTGGGCCCGCAGTAATTGACGCAAGCTGTTGCGGTGTCCCTGCCGGTCGGTGAAGCGATTAAATAAATAAATAAAATAAAAGCTGAATGGACTTGGTATGATTGGCTGCTTTAACCCTCTAACTCACAAGATCTGTTTGTGAATTCTCCCCTCTAGCTGCTACACATTTCCTTGTAAATTAGTTTTGAGAATTTGTTGTTGAATCAAGATAACAACTTCTACCTTATATTAGATAGACGTTTATTGAGAAGAATACCCTAATAGCAGCTGGAAGCTGAATTGCAAAGGTGTACAAATTATGCAATAGAACTATACAATAAAATCAAGCCTAAAAGGGAACTAATTTACATATACAATTGTAATAAATGTTAGTTAAAATGTCTTGCGCTTGCTGGAGTGAAAGTATCTCTGAACCGATTTGTTTTAAAGGAAACTCTAAATGGTCTGCATTGTCGTAACTCCATAAGTTGATCTCGGTTATCGAAAGGCAGTAAGTGGTACAAACAATCCAAGGGATTGGAGACGATGTTGTTAAAGAATTTTAAGCAAAGGTCTTCTCTCCAATCCCTTAGGGTTTTTCAGCTGTGCCATCTGAAGCACTTCTCTATAATGATTATCATAACAGTATATAATTTTCAAGGCTCTCTTTTGGACACACTCTAAACTTAAGCTCAAATAATTGGGGAGACCATAATGGTAGACCTGACATCCATAAAGTAAGACAGATGGAATACAAGCAACATAAAAATTTACTAATTCTGGTGATGGTACCTTAGCTCACTTTAACTGAGTTAAAAAGTAAAGGTGCTTAGCGGCCTTTTTAATCGTCTCAGTGACGTGAGTGTTCCACTTGAGGTTGTCTTGAAAATACACACCCAGTAATTTCACGACACTAACGGCACTAACCTTAGAGCCATTAATTTCTATGAGATCGTAGGAAGGAGGGAAGCCCACAAAGGAAACTCTTAGCTCATTACATTTTTTCAGATGGAGTTGAAACGAGTTGAGTGTTGACCAGGTAGCTAATTTGTTTATCATAGACTGAGCATTGCTAGGACCACCCTTGCTTATGATTTCATACACTGTCGTGTCATCTACATATTTTATACAATCACTGGCTGATGGTACTTTCAAATCGTTTATCATAACCAAGAATAGCCACGGTCCCAATTTTGTTCCCTGCTGTACTCCATCTCGGACCGATCCCCACTCTGAGAGAATAATTAGTGAAATATAAAGCAGCTAATGCATTGATCACATTTTAGGAAATTTTAATAGTTAACCAATTGAGCTAGCCTCCTGGTTAGCTCAATTGGTTAGAGTGCTCGACTGTTGTGCGGGAGGTCTAGGTCGATGGTTGGAGCCCTGGCCGGACCAACACTCAAGGTCTTAACCCATTGACACTTAAGTGTAACACGTGCCTACAAAAAGTCAAAATTTTGGAGAAACCAAGAAAGCAAACACAATGCGCAGTAAATTTTTAAAAATCATCTTTTCCAAAAAACAAGCTCCAGTGAAAGAAGACTAATTATAAAACTTATTTCTGGCAAAAAAAGAGATAGGTGCATAATATGTTTTAAGTCAAAAATCAAGATGAAAGATAAAAATTGCTTAATATTTTCGCATGTGTGAAAATGGGCAAGTGGATCATATTTTAAAAGAGAATATGCAAATTTGTCCGTGAGTGAAGAGATCTCAAGTTCTATGGAATCTATCAATACAAAGCAAGACTAAAATGGCCAAGAAATATTTCAGGACATGAGATTTATTCAAAACAGTTTTTGATTTGCTGTTATAAGCGAAAAACGTACAAATTTCTAATGTGTACAAAGCCCATGTGGTAAAATTCATCATGCTTAGATCATTGTTTACTTGCCTTCATGGCCAGAAATTGCGCAGCATTATGTTGAAAATTCTGAAAAAACTTCGATTTGAGACAAAATCTTCTATTAAACAATACTTTTTTAACACATTTTACTCAAAGATAATATTTACCGGGCCACCGAATCGTCAAATTGTCGCTAGGCCCTGCTTGAAGTCCAAAGTTTGGTTTTCACTTTACATCGATAATTCGCATCGCCCTAGAGAATCATAGTGTCGTTGACTTGAGAGCTTATTCTGTCACCTTTAAGACCTTGATATCCATTCGTTTCCAAGCAAAGTATTCTATAGCATTGCTACTTTACATTCTGAGTTTCACAATGTCTAACTTTATCGCAAATGAACGAAAAATCCCACCTGGAGATTTTGAGGGTTGGCTGTGCGCACGCCATATTTTCAAATTTCATCATTTAGTGAAGACGCATAGAATAATGCCCCTCTAGTACCCCCTAAAGCCGACAAAATATATGCGCAAATGACAGATTCTAATTGGCTTCTTGATCTCCAAACTATAGAGGAAGTTTGGGGACAAAATTCTACTTAGTAGGGGAGGTAGGGGCAAAGCGTTTTCGCACGCGGCATTCACGAGGTTTGGGCAGTTATGGGCAGTTCAGGTGTCAATGTGTTAAAATAACTGAGGAGAATGCGCTACCTTTATAATATCAAGAAATGAATAGACATTCTAGTCTTCTCGGATAAGGATGAATAAACCGTAAGTTCCGTCTCCTGCATCTATTAATTAGTTAATTTGGTTAGGCAGGGGATGTTAAAGAACCCACTCATGAGATTACTGTGATGTGGTCTGGCCTGTTTACTAGGAATTGGGGGGGGGGGAGGGGGCATCTTCATATAAGTTTCATTTGATTTTTTGTAAACTGCTAGTGCAGTCCGGCCAAAGTCCCCCAAAAAGTGTTGTGATGTGCATTTGATCATATCCACATGTTAATTTGCGCAATATAAATGTGACCCTCCACAGGATTTCCACCATAATGGTGATGACACGGGCACACTATTTTAGCACGGTATACAAAAGAAATTTTCCTTAACACAGTAGCAGCGTGTCGCAATGCACTCCTGATTAAAATTTTCTTTTGTTCCATATAAACAATGAACTGTGTTCAGGTTAAACAGAGAAGCGTGTTAAAGGGTGTGAAAACAAAAGCCGTGTTATGCCGTGTCATATTGCTTTCTGGTGTGTGAAATATCCCGTGTGTTAAATAATACCCATGTCAGATCAAACCATCTGTAAGAGATTGCACGTGCGAAAAATTATCCTATCTCCATTAAAGCAAAACCTGCATTCGTAACTTATTTTCATCATCGAATCACTGACTCATGTTGTAAACTTCACCTGTTATCTTCCAATGAATCAAGATTTGTCACACGAAACCCATTTTTCTTTTCTCAAAACGCGGAAATTTATAGCAAGATCGAGTTTAACCCCTTGACACTTACGTGTAACACGATCTAACACGTACCTACGAAAAGTCAAAATTTTGGAGAAACCAAGAAAGTAAACACAATGCACAGTAAATTTTTAAAATCATCTTTTCCAAAAAACAAGCTCCAGTGAAAGAAGACTAATTAAAGAACTTATTTTCGTCAAAAAAAGCGATAGGTGCATATTTCGTTTTCTCTCAAAAATCAAGATAAAAGATAAAACTCGCTAAATATTTTCACATGTGTACAAATGAGCCTGTGGATCATATTTCAAATGGGAATATGCAAATTTGTCCGTGAGTGAAATCTCAAGTTCCATGGAATCAATTAATAAGGTAGCAATACTAAAATGGCCAAGAAATACTTCGGGACGACAGATTTATTCAAAAAAGTTTTTTGATTTTCTGTTATAAGCAAAAAACGTACGAATTTCTTACGTGTAAAAAGCCCACGCGCTAAAATTCATCATGCTTAGATCGTTGTTTACTGGCCTTCATGGCAAGAAATTGCGCAGCGTTACGTTGAAAATTCTGAAAAACTTTGATTTGATGCAAAATCCTCTATTAAACAATACTTTTTGCACACATTGTTGCTCGAACATAATATTTAACGGGCCATCAAATCGTCAAACTGTTGCTAGGCCCTGCTAGAAGTCCTTACTGTGAAAGCATTTGTCTTGGGAAGAACTTTATACATAAGCCGTCTTTTTGCTTTAAGTCAGCCTGCGGTGAAAGCATTTGGCTAGGAAGAACTTTTTACATAGGCTGTCTTTTTCCTTGAAGTCAGCGTACAGTGAAAAGCATTTGTGCTAGGAAGAACTTTTTACATAAGCCGTATTTTTTGCTACCATTCTTTCAATGTGCGGAGCAACTTCTAAAACTAAAGGCTTTCTTGCTTAACCGCTTCGGTTGCCTAACAACTCTTTCCGTGCTACTGTGCCATATCACACGACTTTCACACACTACGAAGCGTGTCATTTAACACGCTGTTGAAAGTAAAAGATTGAGCATGTTAAGACGTGAAAAACAAAAGCTACCGTGACACTCTTTGTTTCCTTGTTAATAAATGCACATATGCGTGTCACATATCACGCTTAGCATGGCGTTTCATCGCACGCATGCCTGTGTTATCACCATTATGCTGGAAATCCTGTGGAGGGTCACAAATATCAAATTATTATCAATTATTATTATTATAGTTATGAATTAGCAGCAAATTCAAAACAGTAGCTGTAATTATCATAATAACTTCATCTTCACAGGTGAATTACAGTTAATCCGATGCAGGAAGTATTCTTTGCAGTAAACCTTCTTCACAAATCAGTTGTGATTGTAGTTTACATCAAAAATCACTAAAAATTTCAAAACCGATCAGTAGAGTTAGAGTTTTTGGCAAAAACTAGATCATTTGTGCTCGATTTTTGTGTACGAAATCTAAAGCTTTCAGTTTAATCGTTGAATAACCAATTACGTGCACAGGATTGCTTCTCTTTACTTAAGACATAAGTTTTGTAGAGCTCCAAACAAATCAGTTATTGAAATGATTTTGACCTACCAATAGTACTTGATTTTAGCTGCTGCTCCACCACATCATAATGAGTAGAAAACTTGTTGCTGATGTCTGCGATCTTGTGTTTCTACAATAAAATTAAGCAACAAACTAAAACATTTCAACACGTTTACTTTGCAGATTTGTAATTCAACGATTAGTAGGTTAAAGCAACATTTCCCGAAGAAAATAACTCATTGATTACCTCAGATATTTTGCTTTTCGCAGCTTCAATGTCGGCTTTCATTTTTTCTCGCCTTTTCATGAGGGCCATGGCCCTTGCACCTTCCTTCGCAGCTCCCTTATATTCCGCCATTTTACTCTTCTTCGCTCGTCAAGACTAGTGCCAGATCTTCGTTAAAGTTTGCAATATAGGTGGTGTATGGTGGCTCAAGATGTACCCCCATCTTCCACTGGGCGACGACTGAAATGAAATTGTTGGAAGGTGAAATACTATTGCGCTGTACACCGGGCCCCGCGCCCCGTGGTTCGAAGAGGGGATGATAACGCTCTCCATTGGATGAATCCTTATCTGATGGACAGCGCAGCACGTTTTGTTAACATTCATCCGCTGGATAGCGATTTTTCGTTTGGGGTTATCCTCCATTTAAACGACTGAACCCATGCCCTGAGAGCGAGATTTTACTTTGTGTCCTTCTAAAATCGTCATCATTATCCCTGCATGTCGCCCTCAATGACAATGAAAAGGTGCTAAATACTGGACTTGTTTTCTTTCTGTTTTCCATACATAAATCATTATCTTGAAAAGAACACTTCAAGGATACATAGCGTGGGTTTAAGAGACTAGCTGACAATTTGGAACACAGTCCAGATGAAGAAAAAAATGATATTAAAAAACAAACAAAATAAAAAAAAAAAGAAAAAAAAAGGAAGAAGAAGGACAGAAGTAAGAAAGAAAAAGGGAGAACTGGTCGCAAAATCTACTACCCTTACCAGCCTGATAACAATTTAACAGGCTAGTTCGGCACCAGTACTTCTGTTGTTACTCGGCAACGTTATTCTGCTCAAAAAAAAAGTTTTCTTCAGGACAACTTACCGCGCAGATGGATGTTTTTCAGCAAATGAATTTACTATGGTTACACGAGAAAAAGCATCCGTGACAAAAGTCATCAAAATGCGGGTTCTTAAAATGTTTAAGAATGAATCCACTGATGATTATACAAGCTTGTAAATTCAGGTTTCTCTTTGACTTGCAACTTATGAAAAGAGACTAAATCAAGGATATCAACGAGCGAGTCTATGTGGAAAGTGTAGACCATTCTGTGATCTTCATGGCGATATAAGACCTTAATGGTTTGGAAATGCTAATTGTTGGACTGGTTAGATTCAAAATTTGAAGAGCATTTTTTTTTTTTTTTTTTTTAGGTTTCTGTTGTCATTCGTTTATTAAGGAAAACAATGCACTTTCTCAGTTGTAAAAAATTTAACGAATTTCCCCTAATAAAAACAATATGTACCGAACAGAGACTTTCTACCTACTTCGGTACCCGAAATCAACGTACTTTAACTTAGCTACACGGTTTGAAGTCAAAAAATAAAAAAATGTAAAACTGATAAACGGTACTTCCATTTTTTTTCCGGAATATCTCTTTTGAATAGGTTTTTATTAGATTAAAAGTCATTATGTATTTTTTTGTTCACCCTCACTCGATCTCACTCCCGCTTAGAAAACGCTATTTCAAAATCTTTTCAACGAATTAGCTATACGAAAAACTCAATGTTTTTCCCTTTCATTATTACTATCAACCTTAGTTTACTAAAACTCCTCTGTACGAGTTTTCTTCCAGGAGGGGGGCATTGGGGCCTCTGGGAAACCGCAAAAGTGGAGAAAAAAACCACCAAAACCGAAAAACCGTACCGACGAAAAAAGGCAGCAAAACCGAAAACCGCATGCAAACCTAACAAAACCGCTACATTTTCACCGTTAAAGGGGTCGGAAAGGAAAAACCGAAAAGCGCATCAGAGTTTTCGTGAAAACCGAAAACCGAATGCAAAAACACGTAAAATCTGGAAACCGTTCTGAACATGAAAACCGAAAAACCGATCCAAAAAACAGTCAAAACCGCAAAACCGAAAATCCCAAAGCCCCCCTCTTCCAGCCATACATTTTGTTGTTGCCATGAGGAAACCATGTGAACATAGTCCTAAATTGCTTTCATTATCCAAGCATGAAGCCCTAGTAAACAAATCAGATATTAGGATTCTGATAAAACAGTGTTTGCATCCAAATAAGGGAATATTACACGTATCAACTGCTTATGTGTTTGTAGTTGTTATTAGAGCTCAAAGATATCTTCTTCGTTTTCACTTTCTCTTGGAGTCTTGGGTGATGATCAAGTTGGCTTCAACCAGGTATGATACCACACTCTTTATCGCTTTTTTTTCTTTTTTTTTTTTTTTTTTTTTTCTCTTTGATTCAAGAAATTCGCGTGTTGAACGCAGCTGTCCAGTGGATGGCGTTCTGAACTTCACTTTTCCTCAGGGAATACGCTTTACTTTCAGGGAACCTCCCTACGTCTTTTTTTTTTTTCCCTCAGGGAAAAACTGGCAAAAAAATATAGGGATCTCAATGATTGCGTGTTAGTTCTTTTT
This sequence comes from Stylophora pistillata, assembly GCF_964205215.1. NCBI lineage: Eukaryota > Metazoa > Cnidaria > Anthozoa > Scleractinia > Pocilloporidae > Stylophora > Stylophora pistillata. The sequence continues at coordinate 20,896,425 of NC_142523.1, forward strand.
TGCGGCTCTCAATTTTAAAGATGACAGCTCCTGTGCGCTGTAGGTACTCAGAAATATGTTTACTTTGTTTTAGGGTAAGTGCTCTATTCCGCTACTTTCAATATCGATCTTTCACCATTAGCTTCTCCCAAGAAAATAGGAATTAAGAAAAAAGTCGAGAGAAAAGGAAAGGAAAGACTTAATTTGTGTTCGTCCTCTTTTTCCTTTTTTTCTTTTTTCTTTTTTTTTCATTTTCAGTTTCTAAGAGAAATCTACAGCATGACTTGTTCAAAGGGACTGATCATCATTTTCTTTTCTTTCTACATGTTTACTGCCATTCGTGGCAAACAGGTAACTGCTATGGAAAGTTTAAGGCACGAAGTTTGCGGCAGCAGCAAACAGCCTAAAAAAAAAAAATAATGAATAAATGAAATATGAATATTACCAATTTCCCTTTAGTCGTCACACAATCCTGAAGAATAGTAAAAAAAAAAAAAAAAAAAAAAGCATCTCCCGCTCCCGGAACGGCCAATGCAAGCAGTTTAGTTTCGGCTTAAAACGGAAAACGTTCACTTTTTTTCTGGCACACGCATGGCAACAATTAACTTCTCGTCTTTTGCTTTTAACTGTTTACACGCTCAAGGTAAAATACTCGTTTCAAGGCACCAGTCATTATTAATTACTTACGGGGGAGGAGGGAGCGAGGGAGGGAATTGGAAGATCACATGGATTTCAGAGGAGTCAGAGGGGGGTTGAATCATTATCAACAGTGCATAAAGAGGGGAACTATAGAAAAAGGAAAATATTTCAAAGCCTTGTGGGAGTGAGGGGGGGAGGGGTCAAGGTACAACCAAAATACTCAAATACCCAAATAAGGTAAGATATTACTATAATCTGTAGTGAATGGATTTTCTTTTTAATTTGCCATTTTTAATTTTTTTTTTGTTCAAAAGTTGATTTAAGAACTTAGGGAAAAGTGAATAAATTCAGAAATTTTTCCTCGATCGTTTTTTTTCCACATCATAAGCAACTCGGTTAATAAATCCCTCTCAGGTAGGGTACTGTCGAGATAACGAATTTAGTTACCAGCCTCTAATAGCGGAGAATGAAAACTGGAGCAAACCTAAAAGAAGTAAACATCTGTAAAACGTGACATATAGAGTGTTACATTCTTAATCAATGTACGTGTCACTTTCAACGACTGATTCCTCACCTTATAGTTGACTTACATGAAATGACTGTGCCTGGGATTGTGTGACTTATAAAACATTTATTCTCTGTTCAGTATTGCGTGACTCACGATGGGGAGGTGTTCGCCAAAAATAAGAAGATATACACTTCCGATTGCCTTCAGGAGTGCACCTGTACAGGAGAAGACGAGTACAGCTGTGAACCGCTATGCCCTATGCAACACGTCAATTGCAAAATGGGTGAAATGCCGAAGTTCAAGAAGATAACAAAAACAAAAAGAGGAAGATCCTGCAAATGCGAAAGTAAGATGTTGAGTTTATTAGCAGCAATAATCTACCCTAATGCTCTAAAAACAATTCGCCATGGGAGACACTTTTAGATTTCCTTTTCGTCGTATATCAATTAGTAGTGTGTAGGACTCTAGAAGGATGCAAAGAGTGCAACCGTGATTACGCCCAGACGTTCCTATACAGACATGAGCACAGACCGTTGTAGCCTCTAAAATCTCCTAATCACAAACAAGCTGGTTTAGTTGCAGTTTTTGTTAGCTTTTTGCAAAATTAAAGAATGCAAGAGCTGAAATATACAATAATTTTCTTTCACCTTATTTTTAGCGTGGGATGGTAAATGTGTCAAGATGTAACCATGGTGACGAAATGACGGTGCCTTAGGCAATTGGGAAAAATACAATTGTAGTCATTAATCAGGGCACGGCTATGATCACATGTTGAAAGTATTAAAGAGTGTTTCAAATGGTTATGGCGTCTCATGGTCTTTCTCAAATATATCTCGTCTTAATATTAAAAAAAAAAACAAAATTACGGATTAATGTTTCTCTGAAGATAGCATGTGGAAAAAAGTAGCATATAAAGTATATTGAGATAACTACTGCCATAAATGCGTTGGAACCCCCACCCGCTAGCTCAAACCCGGTTTACTTGAACTCCCACTAACTCGAAGAAGATCCAATTTCCCTTGGATTTATCTCATTCTTCCAGTCATTTTTATTTTCAACTTACTTGAACTCGGAAACTCCTTTACCTGCAACTCCACCTTAACTCGAACTAATTTCACTTCCCCTTTGCTCAAATGTACCAAGCAGAGAAAAAAAAAATTGGGAAAAAAATATTTCTTAAGGTCAGAGAACTGTCAAGAAATTTCACTTTGACTCAAGAATAACTTACTTCTTTGAAAAAATCAGGAAAAAGACCCATAGCTGCGGTAACCATGACGCACGCTGTCACCCTCTGTTCTTTGGAGTATTTGAGTTACTACAGGAATAACCATGGACTAATTTCTTACAGAGATTCTACCGTGTTTTGGCCGTTGAAGGTCTGAGCACTAGGCTAACCATGGACCATCGCTGCAACGAAGCGCCAGCTTATACGAAGGTGAAATTACACCGCGTATGCCAGGAGGGAAGATTACTTAATTCACATTGATTTCGCAATCGTTTCCCATAAATTCACTTATCTCCATACTTCTGACATTGATAAACATTGTACATATTGTCTAATCCGTCAATTCAGTATCCAAGCGGATGCCATATTAGGTTATGAGCCCATATTTGATCGGTAACAGCGGGTTGTGTCATAAAAACGATAGAACACATTTTTCCGGGTTCTAAAATGTGATAAAACCACTTGAGAGAGTTTTCTTTGTGTTCCCCCAGCATCCGACGTGGCTTTATCATGTTATAGAGCCCGGAAAAATGTGTTCCTTTACTTAACCCATACTTTAAGGATTTCTAGCAGGGTTTTAAGGGACGAGCATAATTTTTTAACAATAGCCAGCTGGAATGAAAAACAAAACAAAACAAAAAATGTTGCAACTGTTGTCTTAAAATTTGATAGCACAATCGATAGCAGCCTTACTCAGAACCAGGCCTTAGTTTGTTACTGGGCAACTTTACTTTTCTAGTAAAAAGCATTTTATTTTGGTACAACTTACCGGCAAATACTCTTACTATGGTCACAGACTCAAAGGGGACAGAGCATCCGTGATAAAACTGATTAAAGAATGGCCATATTTGGCATATGCCCGATTATGGCTTCGTTGATCATCGTACAAGCTTTTAAACGTAGGTCTATCTTTGACTCGCAGCTTACATATTACAGAGAGCAGAATCATGGATATAACTGGTTTAGTGGGTGCCAAACTTTAGACATTTTTGTGACATTTGTAATGGAAAGAAACAGAGATGAAATTTTAATTTAAAAGTTGAAGCGCATTTAATTTTCTTCTTGTTTCTATTGTCGTTCATTTATTACAGAATAAAATTGTACTCCACCCCCCCCAGCTGTAGAGATTTAACGAATCTCCCCGAGTGAAAACAACATTATCTAACAGTGAATTACGACCTTCTACGCATTTAGCATCAATGTATATCCCAATTAGCCACGCGCTATTGAGCTAAAAAAAAAAAAATGAAATTAGAACTGCGAAATGTTGAAAGTTACGTTCGATTTTTTACGCAAACAGTACGGCTTTTTTTTCCTTTGAAGACGTTTTAATTATAAAACTCGACATGTATTTGTTTGTATGTTCACTTTAATTCGAACACACCCCCAGTTAGGTTATGCTATCTGTGATTTTTAAAAAATTGATCGCTTTGAGGAAAAAAAAAACGACAAAATTTGTTTCCTTTTATATCTAATATCAATCTCAGAATGGATGAACTCCTTATATTACTTTGTTTTTGCTTTGAGAACCCATTCGAATGACTTGTGGTACTAAATTATTTTCACTATCCCATATTAATCATGAAGCCCCAATAAACAAATCAAATATTAGGACTCTGGCTAAAACTGTATTTGCATCCAAATAAGGGAAAATAACACGTTTCAAAAAGTTTTTATTAGAGCTCAAAGATCTTTTCATTCACTTTCTTTCGACGTCCACGGTTGACGAACAAGTTGGCTAAAACGAGGTAAACCCCTTTTCCTTTTTTTTTAAACAATTTCGTGTCTTTTTTCCACTTGATTTAAAAAGCTGGTGTGTTCGACGTTGCTGTTCAAGGGATGGTGTTCTGAAGTCAACCTCTCCTTACGAAGGACCCTTAACTTTACTTTCAGAGAACCTTCCTCCATCTCTTTTTCTCTATTCTTATGCGGGGAAGGGCAAGATCTATCAACTAAATTATTCTCTCCAGGGTGAAACCGCCCCAAAAGTTATGGGGCACTCTGATTTCCTGTTAAGATATTTTGCAGCTCTCACGAACTCTCTCGCCATTAAGGTCCTCTTAACTGAGGGCCTTAATTGGGCTTGCCGTCAGCCGTATAACGAGAAAAAAAAGCCATTAGGAGTAAAAGTTGACAAATTCTAAATGTTAATTGTAATAGAGAAAGTTGATGGTCACAATTTGCTCTTTAACTTTGACAGAAAGAAATTAACCGTTATCCGTAAATGGCAAAAATTCCGTAAAAGCGATCACCCATTAAGGACCCTCTTTGCTGTGCTCAAATATATATATTGAACTTTATATATATTCACCTTTATTACGAATTAGTACTCCAGTATTACGCCATTCTCGATATTATCACATCTTTGGGTTTCTTAACCCCCCCCCCCCCCCCCCCACCAAAAAAGAAGGAACGACAGCAGTTAAAAGAAGAGGACAGGACTAACTTTGATTTGAATTCTTCCTTTCAATTTTTTATTTTTTTAAATCAGTTCCTACGAACAATCTGGAACATGGCTCTTGCAAAGGGACTGATTATCTTGTTCATTTGTTTCTACGTGTTTACTGTCATTCTCGGCAAAGAGGTAAGTGTTGTAGAAAGTTAAAGCATTCAGCAGCAAAGAGCAAAACTGAAAGATGAATAAATGAGTTTTTTCGTTTATCCTCAATCAACCCCGAAAGAAAATAACAAAAAATTTTGGCCGTTGAAGGTCTGAGTACTAGGCTAACCATGGACCATCGCTGCAACGAAGCGCCAGCTTATACGAAGGTGAAATTACACCGCGTATGCCAGGAGGGAAGATTGCTTAATTCACATTGATTTCGCAATCGTTTCCCATAAATTCACTTATCTCCATACTGTTGTAGAAAGTTAAAGCATTCAGCAGCAAAGAGCAAAACTGAAAGATGAATAAATGAGTTTTTTCGTTTATCCTCAATCAACCCCGAAAGAAAATAACAAAAAATCGCCCGCTCACAGCTGCGACGAATGCAAACACTTTCGTGTCACGCCACGCAGCCAACATGGTACTTTTAATGCGACGGTTTTATTCAGCGTACTTTCCTTACCTTAATTAATGTTGACTTTGACGAAAAAGTGCATAGGACTGCGTAACTTCTAAAGTATAGATTCTTTATTTAGTATTAGAGAGCTTAAGCACCTGACGTTCTTGACAACACGAACGGCAGAGAAGCCGCGTAAGACTGGATCGAGGCCTTGGTGCGAAATAGAAAGGTTAAGCAGTGGACGTTTTTCAGACACGGACTTCTACCCGTGTTAACATGTCTTTGCTAAAAGATGCTAGAGATATGACCTTAATGGACAAGGGAATAAGTTTCTTTACCCCACTCTCTTGACAGAATGAATAATTCGTCTTACATATTTAATAGGCCATTCGCTCCGACGAAGGGCTAACGCTCGAATCGTCAGCTTTTGTAATCATTACGGTGGCCAATTTACCATTTCAACTTTGTTGATATATCCAAATTACCACTTCATAGTTGTGTAAACAATGCGAACAAACGAGCATGAAGTTTTCAGTGCATGATCTGGATGCCTAGAGGACCATTTCTCTTTCTCTAAATTCGTTAATCACAGCGAGATTTGTTATTCTTATGTTTATAGTCGGTTGCTCAAAACCTAGCATAGATGCATACGATATACGATGTGCAGTTACAAAATACAACCGATGCAGAAAGACAATCATCTATCTCATTTTGCACTTTGTTATTGCATCTAAATGTCGCTTAAGTGTCTTAATTCTAAATTATCGCTCAAAGTGATTTGTGATAAGCTTAAACCCGGTTTAAAAAAATCTTAGTTCTGCATTTGATGATTCAAATGGACATGAAATCAAATGACTTAACTCACTCAGACTTGGCGAGAAAACTGTCTGCCATTGTCGAATCCCGTTTAATCTATCGATTAAGCAAAAACCGCTTTACGCGCTGCGAAAACGTTTTTTAATCACTTAATGAAAAGCAGAAGAGCTTTTTATGGTTTTGAGTCAATAATTTGTCTCCTATAAACAAAATAACAGCTTTTTTTTGTGGCGTCCTACCTTCAACCTGAAAAGTGGCGTTCTGGCGTCTGCGACCTGACCACGCGAACGTCATAACATGCGCAGTATGTATATAGGTCCTCTAATGACTTCCGGTAGGCGTTCGTGACCTCAAGAACGTCTGGTGCATAAGCTCTCTATTGTGTGACTAACGACGGGGAAGCGTTCAGAAAAGGCACGAAGATATTCACTTTTGATTGCCGGAGAGAGTGCACTTGTATTAAAAACAAGAGTATGAAATGTAACGATTTGTGCCCACGGAAGAAACCCAAATGCCCAGATGGTAATAAAATGCCTAGGTTCAAGACAGTAACGAAAAAGCACAGAGGTCAAGTCTGCAAATGTGAAGGTAAATGTTAAGTTTATCTAGTAAGAATGCCCTAATAACAATTATTATTACACGTCTCGGGCAGTCAGAGGGCCAATAACTAAAATCAACCAATCAAAATGCTCTATTGCCGATCAATATTCTTTCAGTATTGGACCAGGCACTGTCCCGAATGATCCCGAATGATACTGCACTTGTGTCCCTTTGAACTTCAGTCGTGTAATAAATCTCTTATTAGGGAGCCTAAGCAACCACGACGACGAACAGAGGACGACGACCGGAAGTAGTAAGAACGTCACTGCGCAAGCGCAAACCAAGAATTCTGTCGTCGTCTCGACGTCGACGACTTGGGAAGGACCTGTTTCACGTCGTCGTGAACTTCCGAACTTCAAAGCAGTTTTTCTCATCAAAAGGTGCGGGTTTATTGTCAGTTTTTTGACAGTCTATGGCCGGTTGGAGTTTGTATTCACTTCTTCGGTTGATTTAAACCTCCCTATTCAGTTTTCTAAACAAATAAAATTCGAAAACCCACTAACTCAAATTCCTTCCTCCGCACAACAGATGTATAGTCAAACGGTGAAAGCGACCACGTAACGTTTAAGTTTATTTGAGTATATTTTATGAAAGAGTGCTGTTTATAATTTTTATTGAATGAAAAGTTTTAAATGGCAGTGCAATACACCTCTGCGTTCGGTCAAAAGCTGTGTATGGAAATGCGTGTTGCTGTTCTTCAATCGAGACGCTTTAAACAGCAATAAATCTTCAGATCGGTGGGTTAACATGAGCTTGAATACCTGTCAGGTTTTTGGAATCTATTTTCAAAATGTTTGATATAGATTTACAGCCATACAAATTATTGCGACAAAATTACAAGGGAAAAAATAGTATTCTTGGGTGAAGCGCGACGACTGCTATCTGTGCCGATCGCTAGCTAGCATTGATTAAATTTGACAGACTTCCTTCGTTTGCTCGCCAAAGGAACGAGCATCAAAGATAGAACATATTAGGCTAAAGCATGTTGAAAATCAGGCAAACCTTGTGCAAAATAGGTTTGTTTATATCAGCAACACTTAGAACTGAATTTAAATCTCAAATAACTTGCGTAAAATTTAATATTTTAAACTTTTGCGATGCGTAAATTATTGTAAATAAAGCTAAAGCTTAATAATTCCTTGGACTGTTGATGTTCAAGAATTGAACCTATATATCGAACTTTCGATATATAGGTGGAAATTTGATCCATGAGTGAGAAGAAGGTTTTGGACGTCTCTGAACGATGTCATTTCTTAAACTGACGAAGCGAGAATAAACAAGATCTTAGACGTCGTCGTCCTTGAGCAACTTCACTGCTTAAGTTTCATTTTCCCGCTAAAGACGACGTCCTCGTTCCAGACCCTCCTCGATTACTTGACGTCGTCGTCGTCCCTTTGGTCGTGGTTGCTTAAGAGAGGCCGCCAGAATATTTCGAGAATCGAAAATCAGTGACGAAAAATCTAATTTTTTTTTTATTTTGCCAAAACATCCCTTTCTGTGAACTAGTTTCGAAAAAAATCTCTTAAAGTTCCAGCGATTTTCTTTCCGGCTGAAATTTAAAAAAGTTTGAAAATTCGTTAAAAAAGCCGTTTTCGCCTTGCCTAAACGGTCAAATCGTCACGCAACTTTAGAAAAATGTTGGCAGCGCCAAACAAGTCCATTCACCATCAAACTTTGCACAGTAACTATAATATCACTGCACAGTAAAAGCATATAAAAAGTTTCTTGTAATTCTCCTTGGCATGGGTTTTATCGCCGTTGTTATTAAGGTGTATTTTGCACGCCTTTTTAGGAGACAAAATGAGGGCTAACTTTGACCGGTTTAAACGACACCTGGTACCTAAAAATTTCGACATTAAAACCCTATCAGACGAGAGCTCATTTATCAAACTATTCACCTGGAGAGTTTGGCCGTTGGAAATCAAGTCTCGTCTTGGTAGTTAGATAAAACGTGATGCCACCCAAGTGCCATGTAAGCGTGCAGAATTCGATGTTCATTTCAAGCTAATTACAGAGTCAGTTTGTCGAAAATACACAGAAAAAAGTAAATGACGTCAGCATCGTCATGTTTCTTCTGTGAAGCTGTGAATGTAAAGCAAAGTAGTTTTTAATCTTTTAGTCTTTCGTAACTACGTTTTAAGTGCCAGCGTGTCTCTTAACACATGTTAACACGGCTGATGGAATTTACAAACTTCAGAACATTTCGAAAACAATCACAATGTTGGCTAAAACGCCGCTACTTACACTAAATTAATGATGTGTTGAGTTGCTTCTTACCAAATATACTAAAAAATCTTCGTGCTTAAATGAAGAAAAAGAAAGCTATTTGGATCATTCACAGCATTCATGGTATAGACAACGTATGCAATTTACCAAGTTTATTGACCTGTGCGTGACCTAAGCCGTGACGCTTAACATGTTCGGGTCAACAAAGAATGGCCTCAAATTCTTTTATTTCTGCTTTAATAATCTTGGATGAAAGAACGATGTAAAAAAATTCGTCGAGGAAACTATCATCACATTTTTTAAAGAACTTTCCTAGAATAATTTGTGTGAAAATCTATCGTCGCGTAAATGGCCTTTTTGAATGGCAAGGATTCATCCATGTAATCCAGTTTTTCACTATTGCTCAAATAGTGCTTTACTGCGAAGGATCGTTCTCATATACGTCTCATAACCGCAGTTCACACATATGTTTCATATGTTTGTTGTTGTTTGATTTATCATCTACGGGTTTATATCGAATTAATTTGATGGCCTGCTCCCAGTTGGCTTGTTAGCTCAATTGGTAGAGCGCTGCACTAGTATCGCAGAGGTCAGTGGTTCGAATCCCGTACAGGCCTGAAATTTTTTTCAGGTCTGATTTTCACTATTGCTCAAATAGTGCTTTACTGCGAAGGATCGTTCTCATATACGTCTCATAACCGCAGTTCACACATATGTCTCATATGTTTGTTGTTGTAATCCAGTCGAGCGTGCAGTCAAAGAAGTCCTGAAGTGGTGGCTATCATGCAGGATGTTCTGAACACCTTAAAGCTGCAACACGGGGAAGTAACGAAGGCATATTTCAGGCAGGAAAACGCCGGTTGCTATCATTTATCATGTACGATCCTAGCGTGTCCAGCCATTACATAATCTAGCTACTGGTGTCCAGGTTATAAGAATTGACTTTTCTGACCCGCAGGGAGGTAAAGGTGCCGCAGACAGACTTGCGGCAAAATATAAAGGCCACGTAAGGGTCTACATAAACGAAGGCATCGACTTGTGTAAAGAAGTCAATTCCAAGAAGCTCTTCTTTCCCACGAGGCCATCGAAGGAGTGAGAGTAGTTGCAATTGACAGCATGGAGGATTCCGTTATTGATGATGCAAGGAAGATTCCCGGTATAAGCAAGCTCAACAATTTTAAGTTCAACCCCGAAAGCATTACAGCTTGGCGTGCCTATGAGATCGGGAGTGGGAAAGATATCAGATTAGAGAAGCAATCTTCCGGTAAGTGCTAGTGAGCTACATACAGTGTTGACAAGTAGCATATTTTTGATATGTTGCAATCTCCTTTGCCCCCTGTCCGCGCACAAGTCCCCCGTCCATACTCGGCCACAACCGTGTCCGTGGGTGTGTCCATCCGACCGTCTGACAGTGCAACCATCGATTTTTCTTTCTCTTGTCGATCACGTGTTTGTTAATTGATCGCTTCCTTCCCGCTTACCACTTCTTTTTTTTTCCCCGTGGGTCAGATCCGTTAGCCAGTCTCACTTTCGTCAATTTACAATTAACATAGCAATATTTTTTTTTTTACATGCATGGTCTATGTTGTACCTAATTTTCTTTGCAAAATCGCATAAAAAATTACCACAATTTAACAACGTCTTCTTTATGGAATCTTTTGAGGACCATAACATCCTTCCATTTTCAGAGTGTAGTTATCGCTGGATGGGGTCAACATTTTCTGCAGGTGGTTTTAAATCACTCAGCAAAAAACACCCCACGCAGACGGAGTCGGAGACTACAGAGAAACCTGAAATCTCTAAGACGCACAAAGTGATTGCTGGTGATGAAACAGCAGCATTTTCCTGCCCTCAAGACGGGTGCGTGAGAGTTTTTCAAAGGTATTCTGCCTTAGAGAAACACCTGACCTCAGAAAAATGCACAAAGTCTTTAGAGAAGAGATCTTTGCTAGACCTTGCCAAGATCGCATATAAATCTGCATTGGAAGAAGGTGTGGGGACTATAACAACTCTGCAACCAGTTCCAGGACGTGAACGTCGAACTGATTGCTCTAATAGGGAAGGCTGGGCTCTTAAGTCAACCAAGAAGGCCTACAGGCTTAGTGAGAAGCAGAGGGCATACCTTAATGCCAAATTCAATATTGGCCAAACGTCAGGTAGAAAATTAGACGGGGAAGTAGTTGCAAGAGAGATGAGACGTGCCCAAGTACCTGACGGTGCTCGAGTTTTCAACGTTGAGCCCAACCGCAGATCTCCTCCTACTTCTCCCGCCTTGCTGCTAAGGTTCGGAAACAACCATGACCGGATGATTGCGATGTTCAGGCCAGCGAAGAGGAAACAAACTTCACGATGGCAAGGAATTTGGCCCTAGAAACTATATCTCTTCAGCACCCAATATTGCTCGATCATGTGAAAGTGTAGTGTGATCGTCCGGGTGAGTGTAAAGTTAGGTCGTTCTGTTCGGTTCGTTTGTAATGTTAATGTTGTGAATAAGTCGTTTGTATGGAGCCGGTAGAAGTTGACACCTGTTTAGGGGAGTCTGTTCTAAGTTAGTAAACCAGCCGTTGAAAGTGGTCAATGCTGTAGGTTAGGCATTGCGCAGAGGAACTCTGCGCAATGCTTAACCTACAGAACGACCTAACTTTACCGACGGATCGAAACGGACCAATCATGACCGACTTACGCCACTTGAGTCTTACAGTCAATAACATCACGGAAAAACTGACCAATCATTTTACACGAACTGAAATAAGAACATTCTACTGACAACAGGTATTCACTTGACTCTGATGACGTCCGCACCGGTTGTCGAAACGTCAGTCACTACCATTGACAACAGTCCTTCTCAATCAGGACTACACTCACCCGGACGATCACAGTATACTTTCGCATGTTACCCCCGGGTTCAAGCCATTTACTGCATTGTTCGATCAGTTCGATATTTGTACCACAATAAAAAACGACACGTTGAAGAAGCTAAAGCTTGGCATGCTGCAGAGTATTTGCCAGAACTAGGAGCTGAACGTTCCTGTACTTGCCATTCGACGAAAAGCACCATACCTTACCTTGCTTGGTGGAGCTGTTTCCCAGTGCTCATGCCAGATACGCCAGTATCCCATATTAATTCTGATCGGTTACCTCGTTTGCTTGTTATTAATACCTAGGGCTGTAGTGGCTGAACAGACCGCCTAATCGATGATATTTTATTTACAGGACCCCAAGGACAACAGTGTTACACACTGATGGGTTTTTCAATCCTGTATAAAAATTCGTTATTATTATTATTATTATTATTATTATTATTAGATAAGTAAATTTTAATCAGCAATTTTGGCATTTTAGGTGGTTTAGGAGTTTCTGTTTTGGCTATTTCAAATTAATTAAAACAAGAGGGTAATTTAACAAAAAAAAAAAAAAAAACACAAAATATACGTACGAGATACGATTTAAAAAGACATGCAGCCAATGGAGTAAATGGATAACTTAATGTAACTCTAAAAAAAAAGCGAGCAATGGACAAAAAGAACACAATCGCGCTATTTTAAAATTCCCCCGTAAATGTTCTCAATGGTCCTTTCATTATTTAGATCGACAGGTACGCAGCGAGCTGAAATAATTATTGAGCCGTCACACGCATGTAAGGTACACTTTGTGCGTTGCCAGGAAGCTTCTCACGCATTGCATATGCGTTTCATGAGTGCATGTGTAGAACTCAAATACATATTGTGATTTCGCAGTAATTTGATGCTCCCTCTTTGGAATAATGTCATGGCTATCTACGCTGTACATGTTGCACGGCGTCGACCAAGGCCACATACTTTTTTACACTAAAACGGGTATGTACTTGCTTTAACAGTGCCATCAGGTGCTAGTCATTTGCACGTTCGGTTATGTTTGAGTTTGCTTTTCTAAAACTATATGCAACTGTGTTTTGGCAGCTGTTAAATTTGACCACTTGCGGCACATCTCAAATTGCTTTTCTCAGGGAAATTCTCAGTCGTGTTTCCAGTGCACTTTCCTTTGCGGATTCTTCAGTGTAGCACCAAATATTTTTAATAAGAGTTTGACGAAGTGAGCAAAAAGCAGAAAAAGGCTTAACCTAACTAAGTGGTCAAATTTACTGGTTACCCAATTTGGATCATGGGTTAGGTCACGTACGCAAAATGGTCACGCTAAGGATGAACTTACGAGAATTTTCAAATGTTATCTACGTTTTCGGTCACATATAAGTCACCAAACCTAAAATCCTTCTCTTTTACTAAGTTAAAGTTTTAGGAATACGTTGAAATTTACTTTTGGATATGCAGTATAAACTGAACAGATCATTTCTTCAAGTATAAGAAGCGATGTTTTTGTCAAGAAATGTTTCGGAATGTTTTTAAGTTCGTAAACCGCTTCACTGAGTCGCGTTAAGAGACATGCTGGCACTTAACGCGTGATTAAGAAAAATTAAAAACGACTTTAGTTAACATTCACAGCTGCACAAAAGAAACAACGATACTGACTACTTTCAATGGTCATTTATTTTTTTCTGTGTATTTTCGAAAAGATGACTTTATAATTAGTTTGAAATGAACATCGAATTCTGCACGCTTACATGGCGCTTGGGTGGCATCACGTTTTATTTAACTACCGAGACAAGACTTAATTTCCAACGGCCAAATTTTCCAGGTGTATATTTTGATAAATGAGCTTTCGTCTGGTATGGTTATAATGTCGAAATTTTTGGTACCAGGTGTCGTTTAAACCGGTCAAAGTTAGTCTTCATTTTTTCTCCCAAAACATCGTGCAAAGTACGCCTCTATAAAAACGGCGATAAAAATCATACCAAAGAGAGCTACAGAAAATTTTTTATATTCTTTTACTGTGCAGGGATATTGTAATTATTGTGCAAAGTTTGATGGTGAATAGACTTGCTTAGCGCTGCCAACATCTTCCTAAAGTTGCGTGACGATTTGACCATTTAGGCAAGGCGAAAACGGCTTTTTTAACGAGTTTTCAAACTTTTTAAAATTTCAGCCGGAAAAGAAATCGCTGGAACTTTAAAATATTTTTTTCGAAACTAGCACACAGAAAGGGATGTTTTGGCAAAATAAAAAAAAAATTCGATTTTTCGTCACTGATTTTCGAATCTCGAAATTTGCTGGCGGCTTCTCTTAAGCTCCCTATAAGCGCGAAATATATCGTATTAACCAAGCTTGCTCGGGACCGTACTGGGAGAAGATCGGCCCTCGGTCTTTTTTGTACGGACCTCGCTGCGTTCGGTCCGCGCTGTCAAGACCTCGGCCGGGCCGATATTCTCCCAGTACGGCCCTCGCGCTTGGTTAATACGATATATTTCGCGCTTACAATGCGAAGCGTTACTAGACGTGAAGGTTACTAGCTTATGTATGGAAAGCCGATTTATTTTTGGACTGGCTGCCAACGGTAACAGTGAAACTACAATTCTAGCTGGAAGTCCATACATCTCTATGCGTTCTTTTTGCGGATGTCTTCTGTTGACTGTTAGGCCAGTATTAATTTTGTAGCGACTGTTTCAATAAAAGGGCTACTTTGTCCCCAGATTCCCTGCGACAGCATTCTGGCGCCAAAATGGGGTAACTACAAAAGGGGTTATTGTTAAAAATTCTTATTACACTAAGCGCAAATCAAACAGTTTGCCATATGGAACACTCAGAATTCTCATTCATTATTATTTTAACAGAGTGTAATAATGGTTTACAGTAACAGAGTGTAATAATGGTTTACAGTAACAGAGTGTAATAATGGTTTACAGTAACAGAGTGTAATAATGGTTTACAGTAACAGAGTGTAATAATGGTTTACAGTAACAGAGTGTAATAATGGTTTACAGTAAAAGTGCAAGTGTAGCTGTTATGCAGTAAGCACCGACGATTTTTAAAACGAGAAGACCTTCTTTCTTTATCTAGCGCGCTCTGAGACTGACCAATCAACTGGAAGCCTTTGTTTCAGCATTTTGAACATGGCTAATGCTATATACAGAGTATTTCTAGAAGATGCTCTGTGAAAGAACTCAAGTTCGCGTCTCTAAAGGGTCCATAGTAGAGCTCTCTTTATATAGCAGAGTTAAAGGAAGCAAGCGGTTTAATATTAATTGGACCTTTTTTCTTTGGTTTTAGTGTTTGATAGATGCATCAAGATGTAACAGCATGGATGTGCTAACCAGGGGAACTTCGGGGTGAAAAAATACGATTTAAGCTATGAGTCAGAGTTATTGTATGATTACTTCTTGAAAATAATAAAGTCGATTATTATTATTATTATTAATATTATTATTATTAAAGGGTTTTCAAATGTGTTAAGTGTCTCACTATCTTTGCTGCACGAATTTCCCTGATTGGAAAGTGGTTTCAAGAAAAGGAATTAATTTTGGAGGCTCTTAATGAATGCAGATCCTATTGCTTTGGTCAATGAAGGGCACGAGTGTTTTTTCCTTTATTTCCTTTGTTTTTGTTTGCTTTTGTTTTTTTTTTTTGTTTTTTTCAGTTTTGGGTTTAAGAACAGTCCTCTTTGAGCCGCACCCTCCCGACGAAACAAACACGCTAAATATTAAACGAGCAAGTGCATGTAAAAATTAAAGAAGGACCACATTAACCACACATTTTTAATAAGAGTAGATGAAATTTTATTTACAACAATGAAGTGTTTTGATTATAAAAAATCTGACATTTACAGTCAAATCTGAGAGATAAGCGCAAACATCCAAAATAACAGACACAAAACTGTTTGTGGTCTGTTTCTATTTACAGATATATATTTCTCTTAAACTAGCATCTAAAAGTGTCTCAACTATTGCCACATTGATTACAAGTCTTCGCGCCAAAAAACGCGTCTGTGCGTCAGACACAAGTTTTTTCCACGCTCTTAGCCTCTTGGCCTCCTAAAGAGATGAAAATTTATTATCTAAGCAACAAATGTCACCTGGAGAAAGCACAGGAGGGCTCAGTGGATGAATTGGCTTTCTTTCACAACCTCAGTGAGAAAAGAACAACGACATATTTGCATTCATGCTTACGTGGAAATGTTCCTTGATCAAGAATTTCATCGTATAAGGCCTTAACTGTCTTTCATATATGGAACTTTTTCAAAACTATGCTTCATAGTTTGTGTGTAAGTTCTTAATCGAACTGAATCCCTCCAGACATATGCTTACTTGGAAGTCAATGCCACGCACCACGTACACGAATTACTAATAGATTGTGAACCAGTCAAAACCTTTGCAAGATTTTAGTTTAGCTAAATTGGACCCAAAGGCTGCAAGAAATAATTTATTGGATGAATCACTACGCTTTTGTATATAGGCTGATAGTTTCGAAAGAAACTGTTTGGGGCTGCGTTGGTGGGAGTAACGAAATAATTTGGATATATCAAGAAAGTTGAAATGGTAAATTGGCCACCGTAACGATTACAAAAGCTGACATTTCAAGCGTTAGCCCTTCGTCGGAGCCCTTCGTACATAGGTTTTGTTGTACGATGAGTAAATACAATAGGATTGTTTGAAAATGACTGTTTGCCAGATCTGTTTGTTTGCCGTTGTTTGCGCTTGTCACGCATACATTATTATGCAAAATTGTGTGACGCGCCAAAATGACATTGGAGTCACGTTTTGAAATGGTGGTAAAGAACAAAAAACAACAACAACAACAACAACAACAACAATAACAACAATAACATGCGAAAATACACATATTTTCTGCCATAGGCGCAATTTGTTCTCATGGAATTAAATTATCTTAGAGAAAGTCAAAGAATGAATGACAAAATAACTGAATGCAGAAATGAATAAGTGAATGAATGGACGAATGGATGAGTGAACGAAATTAGGTAAATTTGAATTCCCAATGGTAATCAATGCAGCATTATTCTAAAGAATTCGGGTCATGGGGAAGGTTAATAACTGATGGATTTATACTTATATGGTTCCGATCGCTGTAAAAGCCAATAAGGTCTGTATCACTATCATTTCTTTACTTTAAGCGAATGGATTTCCATGTGGAGCTCACTTGGTTAAATAGGAGGTTGAGGGAGTTGCTTCACAGTTTTTTGACTACATGCAGGTGTTTTGTCCCTGTACAGTAGTTTCTTTGAAGCCATAGTTATATATCCCTTCCATTACCAAAATGTCAGATGTTATTATCCTAACGTATAGAAGATATTTCCCGTTAGACATATTCTAAGAATTGAATGTTTTATGAAGACCACATCCTCCATTTGACAATTTCCTTTGTTCTCGCTACCTTCCTGCATAACATTGTACTGAATACTAGCCAGGAGAATATATGTATTTTGATCAGTTCTGAGAGTCAAAGAAATAATTTGTAATAACGCATCCTTACAGCTGGTTTGAGACATCTGTGCGGGAAGAAAACCCAGGATTCATCTTTCCTAAGTCAATATCTTCAATTTTTCCTTCTTTCCTGTGGTTAACAACTCCGCTTTCTTTCTCTTTCACATCTCCGTTGACATGAGTTTGTGGAAGTTGTTCCTTCTCTTCTTCAATACTTTCCATAATCTTCTGTCCAGCGTAAGTGATGGCACCGAAAAACACGAATCCAAAAGCTATGATACCCACGGAAACTCCGATCAAAGCCTTAGTGAGTGGGACGATCGCGTACGCACTGACCAGGGCCACGGTGTCCAAGACATATATCAAACCAGCAAGGACCTGTCGATGGAAATGGCTGCCCAACACAGAGCCAAGGGGAGCTCCTAACACAACAATTGGGACACAGACTGCCAGGTAATAGTACGCGTCGGCACTCACAGCTTGTTGGATAACTTGGCGCCAGTAGAAACCCACCACGGTATTTCCCGCCATTAGCACAACGGAAGTTGGTGTTGCCGTCTTTTCACTTACTCGGAACAGAAGTGTCAGCATACTGAAGCTGCAGATGTCCACGCCACTTCCGGCAATGGCAGAGAAAATTCCGCCGATGAATCCAGTTAAAGTCAGAACAATCATCTTCCATAGCGTGAAATCTGGGATGACTTTGTATGTTTTTCGCTTGTGGTAGAGATTCAAAAGGAACAAGGCAAAAGCGAACGAGAACCACACGCAAACAAAACCAATTTTCTTCTGAGGTGGGGTGAGGTTAGGGTCAATGAACTCCAAACCAAGTGCCATGCCGACGATTCCACCAAGCGAACAGAATATGATGGAGTGCCATTCAAGCTGCACGCGCATCCAAAAGATGGTGAAAGCTGCCGCTGTCATACCGCAGGACTGGATCATCAGTGAGAAGTCACGCGCCACTGCTGGAGCAATGTTAAAAGCGAGGGTCATGACGGGAAAAGCGACCGCGCCTCCACCTTCACTTGTCATTCCTACCACGGAAGAGAAGAACTGATTATGTTTTCGATAAATCAACATTTGGCAGTTGAAGAAAGACTCATGGAATTGGAAATGCAGTATTTAGCTTTCTGATTGTTTAGGATAGAATGTACTGACTCTTTGGTTCAGCATGTAATGAGAGAGCGCAACAATCGCTTACATAAACGGTCTCATGCTCTTTTTCAGGAGATACCTATGAAGAATGAATTTTCTTTTATGTATTCAACACTGATCTAGTTTGGAATACAGTGCGACAAGGATAGACAAAATCTTTTTGCAACGAAACGCGCTTTTAATCTGCATAGTTGAAAATAAAAATCTTTACCAACTTTCAAGCCATCGATTGTCTAACTTAGTCCAGTCGATGCCGGGAAAAACAAACAAACGAACAAAGGAAAGAAAGTGAGGTTTTCGTAAGGGCCAATTAAGAAACTATTTACCTGCAATCATTGAGCCAAATATCATCGTTATGGAGATGAAATATCGGTCAGGGAACAGGCTCCAGAAGTCGTAATTGATGGCGCTACTCCACCAAATAACTTGAAAGAAGATAAAGGGAATGGCCACGCCCACCAGTCGACGGTGCTGGACAATTAGTCTCTCGTGCCATGGTGCGTTCGGGTCGAGCTTCTGAAGAGCCTGGGTTTGAGTGTCGGTCAGTGCTTGACCTGGAATGTCAAATTCAAAATTTGTAGTTGATTAACCCTAGCTTCGCTCAGAACCGTTGCCAGTTTCTTCCCTTCCTCAAATTTATTCTAGGGATGAAAAGCAGTGCTAAAAAAAAAAAGATGACATTTGGACGGCGACACGTCACTTTCATGAAGTATAAATGAAAAGATATTGACAGTGAAATATGAAAAACGAAGGTGTGAAACAAGGCATTCAAATTTGGAGAACAAAAGAAATGGAATAACTAAATGAAATAGTTTGCTGGAAGGAGGTTGTTTGAGTGTTTGAGGATGAGTAACATCCATTAATAAAAGCAATCAAACTTTCCACGGCATTTCTCTAAGATTTTTAAATTGTTCATTAAAGTTGCTTTGCCTTTGTCAGTGTTCTTACGTACATGTGTTAGCCATTCACGGAATATTTCTGCTCCTCAATGAGTTGATAAAAGTGGCGGCACGTTAAAGCTACAGAATTCGTATCACAGGAATGGCATTAATTCTCTTTTCTATTGCCCAGATAAGTCCCATTTTGACCAAGCAAAACCACAAGTAAATCGTAGTGAACGCATATTGGTACATTTTCATTATCTCTAGACGAAACACGACTTGAGAGGCTCTAAGACTGCGACTAACTTACCTTCCAAGAAATATTTCTTGAACCATTCCAATGGGGTTCGCTTTCTCTTTACTTTTGCATTCACGCCTGAGTCGTTCTGATAATCAAAAGTAAGTAAATCAGTAAAGACGAAATAAATGAAACTATGTAAGTAACAAATTATTTCAACTTATTAATACCCAATTAATAGATATGTTACCGACGACCTTTTGCACGATAAGTAGATCCAAATTCGACATTATTAGAGAAAAAATTCACAAACACATATCTGGCAGAATTACAACTTCTTTAATTTCTTCAACAAGATAAAAAAAAAATCCTAAAACTTTGTCCAGCAGCGAGGGTAATGGACTGGTCTAATCTTCAGGGAAATTTCGCAAGTGTGTCCAGTGGCGTTGCCTTAGCAACCACATAAATTCGTTACAAACCCACTAAACCCAAAGAGTGACCTAGGACCCGTTTCTCGAAAGTCCCGGTAACTTTATGGGCCCGTAAAGCTGTTCTATTTTCATTAAAAATGAGGTTTTTAAAAGTTTTCAAAATGATACAATAAAACTATCAGCTAAAGAAACAAAAAGGACTGGGTTGGGTGCCAGAACTTGCTTTCCTGTCCTTAAAATGTTGATTTTAAAACATGGCTTCGGGCTCGTTAAGTTACCGTGACGTTCGAGAAACGAGCTCCAACATCGAATTTATGTTTACAGTAACACTACAGAATCATTCAGTAAGATCGTGAGAAATAAAGGAAATGATTGCCAATCGAGAAAGCTTTGATACTTAAACAAATTGTCTTCGTCAGTAACAAAGGAAATGTATGGAGAAGTGAGTGGAGTATAAGGACACATGTTGGAGTGTAAAAAGGTGAAGGACTAAAAGAATGAATCCGTTTGTTTCAAAGTTCCAGCCAGTTTGTTTCTACTCTAAAATCAGCGTAGAACGACTGTCACTAACATGGTTTATGATTTCTTTTTTCAATCACTTGGTTCACTTCTAATTCCTATTTGAATGTGGTTTCGGTAACGTTATTGATTTGCTGCATGCTTAAAATATTAGATATTGATTTACGGCCGGTAGGTCTTTTGATAAAAAATGATAAATCATACATATCATAATGATTAATGGCTCTATTAATGACTCTATTATCGTCATTTGAACACACCGTGTTCATTTGATATTCAACGGCATTTGCTAGCTATAATCAAAGTTCGATATTCGTGCTTGATATTAGATTTAAAGCATGCTGATTACGTCATATCACTTGAAATTGCTATGATTCAGCAAAGTTGTGGTCTCTATATGCTAAAAATACGAGATAATCTATATCTGTAAACTAACCCAAAAGGAAAAACAGTGACAGACATGCATTCTAGGTTGAATTTGAGACTGTTTTCTCTTATCCAGGTAACAATCTATCATCTAATCCTGTTTCCCTTGATATTAAAAGCGACATTGCTAAGGTGCTTGACTATGCCACTTTCATAATTGGACCAACTCAAAGTGAAGTTTGATCTTTATCTAAGAGTCTATATCAAGTGTTATGCACCCGGTATTAAATACAGTACCTCAGTCTTTGACCTTAATCTTCCTTAAAAAGTTCTTAAATAAAATTAAAATTTACTGTATCCACTTTGAGTCACTACTGACCGACTTTTGATAGCTCAATAAATTCTCGTGTTTCGTTAAGGTGAAAAGTAATTCAGATATTTGACTTAATTGAGCGCATTTGTTGTTCAGGTTAATTCAGCTGCAAGCTAAAGATGCTTGCAAGAGGGGGAAAGAGATCGACTATGAAGCGCGATACCAAAGCAAGTGCCAATAATCTCCAGCCGAGTGTTGTTATTGTTCCGTTATTGCTTTGTTTTCTTACGTTCTTATGAACTTGAAACTTAACAGAAAGAGCGCTTTAATTAAAATAGGTTTGTGGAGTGTTCCCATCGGTTACGCTATTAACACAGTTTGTACGGGACTCTACTGAGTCGAAGTTCCTTTAAAACGAATCTTTTGAGACGGTGTCGAACAACTTTTTATTTTCCATCGAAATTTCGTACTTTAAAGCGCTTTGGGCTGTGAGTCTTCACGGAAAATATGAAATGTTTGAAAAGTGTTAATAGTCACACATTTGAGCTAATCTTCCCCACTTAAAAAAAAAAAACAAGGGAGTTGATGTTAGCCGCACTCATTACCTCACAGGACTACTCAAGTTATAGAGGATTTGGCTCTTAATTTCCAAGGTCAATGTGCCTCACAGATGCTCTATGGTGTACCAGACCCGAGAGAAGTCTCAAGTTTCTGTTTTTCTTTTTTTTTTTTTTAACGCTGGATGTGCAGGCATATTCAAAATTTTTTTGAGAATGATACCATTTTGTTACGTAGTAATGACCAATTCGACTTTAAAGCACGAACAATTTGTCACTTATTGCTTTAGCAACGTCCCTCTTAAGTAGATGAGCAGTGATTTCTTTCGTGAAGTTTTTCTTGATCGCTGAGCCGCGTAGCTGAGGTTGTACTAACTTAGTTTACTTCAGAGGTAACTTTCGCTTTCTGGTGTGCATTTGGTTTTTGTTCGTAGAACTGTTTCAAATGCAAGCATACAGTGACTTTTCTAAACGGGCTTTTTCTTTCTTTCTCTCTCAAATCGCACCGGAAAATTTTAGTGCAAACCGAATGCAATAAACCCAGAGACTAATATGAAATGTTTCATGGAGACAAATGCCAGAATTAAAGAAGAAAAGATGAAGAAAAATCCAGTCGTTACGATTTCGAAGCTATAGACTTTACAACGGGTAAAGCTCAAAATTCATGACGCTGCCTGTGGTCAGTGAAATTGATGTCCAATAAAGTTTCGTTTCCTTACATACAACCGCAGAAATATCCGGTACGTAGGCCTCATATAGCGTGTGCCCATGGAAACAATTTAAAGCAAGCCGTTTTGATTTTCATGGGACATTCATGTTTAAACTTTCATCATTTCTGAAATTAGTGAAATGGATATCACACATATTATAAGAGCTGCCCTGAGTATAGTTGTTAGAGTTTCAAGTCAGCGTCAAAGCTCCTTGCATAGGCTTCTCAGGTGCGTTTTGAAAACGGCCCAATATTTGTGAATAAACGCCGGCCGGTTTCGCTGACGATACAATGAGAAAAAGAAAAAAAGAACAGATTTGTAATATTGGCTTTTGGTGATAGCGAGATAATTAAAAGTAAACAACAACTTTATCGCGATGACGTCAAATGACTCAGCTAAGGTAATATGGTAATCTTGAAAGGTTCTTCCTTTCTTCTGCGTAAAAAGGCTTGCTGGTTCCTGTTCTTAAGGTTTTCCTTCTCTGTTAGTTTTTCTATGTTTTCAAGTTATTTGTTTAAGCATCGCCAGTTTTTACGTCCAAATGATAACTCACTCGTTTCAGTAGGGCACCGAAGTGCAGATCTAAAAGAGTTTCAACAAGTAGTGGGTTCAGCTCTTAATTTCCAGAACCGCAGACACAATGCATCTTCTTTAACGGTCTGATACTCTGGTGCAGTCGTCAGTAACTGAGATTGTTTCAGTTTACAAACGAAAATTAAGGGAAAAGAGACTAAGGAATGATACAAATAATCTTTCTGAGCTACTTTTCCTGAAGCTATTTAAAGAGGCTTACAAAACTAATTCTTCAAGTGCGTGCACTTTGCAGGATTCTTAAATATTTCCTATGCAATCAAGTGAACGGAAAACATACGATATAGGTCGATTTGGGCAGACCGTTTTAAAGTCGAGGAGGAATTTGTAAAATTGAAGTTACTAATATTGAGTAGCTTTAAACTTTTTGAAGAATTGTTTTCATTTAATTATCATTTTTGATTTTCAATAGTGCTTAGGAGAAAAGTTATGATGCTTTTGCCTAAAGAGATAAGATAGCTGCGTAACAGACCAAAAGGGCCTAAGGTGTCGTTAGACAAAAGATATTAAAAGTGGTGTAAATTATATTTCTCAATAACTGAATAGTTCGTTCCATCGCGAGTTGTTATAGTGCTAAAAAAATTAAAATCCCTCCTTAAACAAAGTTAATCGCTTGTGTAAAATAAAGCTACTGCCTAATATTGGCCCTGGCTCCCTGGTGTATATTCCACAACCCATGGTTTCAAAACGGAGGATCTTTTAAGACTTCTGGCCAAATTGAACATGTTTGGTACCTTTTAATTTATTTATGTTTTATTTATTCATGAAGAACACTGAATTAACTGAAAACTAAGCATTTATCAAGTAAGCCTTACTTGTGGCTGTGTAGTTTGGTTCTCGTAAGAAAATTGGCTCCACTGTGCATGACCGAGAGTCGGTGAATGTGGAGGTCTGTGGTTGTAACTTCCATCTCCTGGAAAATCCAGCGCAACTTCTCCGTTTACATCACCTCTCCTTTCCATCGCAACTTCCTTTACTTGCAGGTTGACTTTGTCAACAGCACCTTGGCAAAATCATGGAACACAATTAGAGACACAGAAAATGAAGCTGGATAAATTAAACGAGCGAAAGCAAGAACTTATTGAAGAGCTTCCTGAACAAAATTTCACTTTGTGACTCCAACGATAAAACATTCTTTGGAACTTGTCAACATTTTTCACAAGATTCGGCAAAAAAATATAAACAGCGTATTAAAAATTATCAGGTTTGTTAACTTGCCAGAGAAAGCACGCGAGAATACATAAGAGAGCCTCCCTTAATAAAGTTCGGAAAACAAATAAAGAATGATGTTGCGGTAACTGTCATGATAGATGTTTTTAGAACTTGCCACCATATGTCACAAGACATAAAAAAAAAAAATAATAACAAATTGTGTACTGAACATTAAACACGTTTGTTAGCCTGTCAGAAAATTCATACGCACTTACTTTGAGATCAGCCCGGCTAGAAACGGGAGTCACTACTTGTGGATTACCTCGATGATATCATCGTTTATTTAACATCCTTTCATAGGTACACGGAATTAATTGTCTTGTGACTATTTACGGAAACTGTCAACTCATCATCATCGTACAAAATACGCGATATTGTATTTAGGAATTAAGGCATGCAATGCGATTGGCTAAACCACCTCATTCCAACATCTTTTTGTTTGGCTGCATTTGTAAATAAATATAGCGTTTCTAGGGAATTTTCGGCGAAAAGAGGAAAATTCTTGCCCTGGGTTCAATCTATTGATCAATTTGATTTTTAAAAAAATGGCGCCAGGAGTAAGTTAAATCTTGCTATGCGACAAAAATCCTCTTTGAACTCTACGCTCTAAGATGTGGTGCATGATTCTCTCTTCTAGTTGTTGTACTTTTCCTTTGAATTCACTTAAGAGAATTTGGTTCTAAATCAAGTTGGTACGCCTCAGCTGATTAATTTCTGTATTCTCATTATTAACTCGATAGGCGATGTATTGAAGTTGTGATGGGAAATGACATGTCCATCACTTAGAGACGTTGATAAAAAGGATAATGCACAAAATGTAGCTTACTAACATTGAATTGAGATGAACTGAGCCCCGTGGCAACAAACTCACTCTACTCATCCAAAGGAATTATTTTAAAGTAAGGACGACTTTTACCATTGAAGACTTCAAGTTTTAATAACCTTATTCGTACATATAAAAAATATTCACAAGACCAATGCAATAGTGATATAAAAAAATTAATAAATAAGCTATAGAAACGGGTTAACACAAAAGACGTACACGAAACTATTTAATCTTAAATCACGCAGATTCCAGGTTCGCGGTAAGTCACCAAGAGCTAGAGTTCTTCGCACGAAGTATTTTAATCGGACGGAGCATTTAATTTCGGTATATAACAAGTATTATGGATCATCAGTGCTCCGAGTGCGGGCATTATGTGGAGTCGGTTGGACGTTTAAAAATTGCTTTTAAACTACCGCTCCACGGCTTGTGAATTTAAAAAATTCAGCTTGAATTTGCAATACGTTGAACATTCCCCATCGTCAGCCATCCTGTATTTCGTTTGTTTGTTATTGTTCCTTATGTTTCTTCTTTTTATCTTACCAATCTGATGATTTCTGTAAATTCCTTCCAGTCAAAGGTGGTTTTACGCTTCGCGCAAAAAATGTTACAAAATGTTGCCAAATGCTGTTACGTAATGCCCTATAACTTACGTCTGGTAGTTCTAAATTTAAAAAATTCGTTTCCTGTCACCCTTTTTTTCCTCCTACCAGGCTCGTTAACCCGGTTAATAAAGTTTCTGGATGAACATTCGAGGTCTAAAATAAGAGGAAAAACTGGACTTACTTCTCTGATTTATTTTGAAAATAAAGGGGGCCACGCCAAGCAAAAGGCTTATTATTTTTCTGCATGTTTGTCGCTTCTTTTCAAACATTCAAATTACCCTAAATTGCTTTGCGCAGTCAATTGGTTTGACGTCATTTCAACCGCATCTCCTGGTTCGCATGATTATCTGTTATCATGACCTAGTGGTTCTTTTCTACACGAGGCGTACTTTGGACACCTGTTCAATGGGCGAAGTTTGACGGAAATACTTAAAATTGTTGTTCGGGTCGTTCACTACTCGTGAGTCTAGCACAATAACTTTACTGCCTATTGTGGACGGAATCTTGATGAAGTATCATTTCAAAGAACAAAATCAACCAACGTACTTTGAAAGGCAAAACTGAACGGAAATACGTAAAACTGTTGCTCAGCTCTCCAGACTGAATGGAGCTTTTTAGCCCAATATATCTTGTGTGGATCTAAGCACTGAGTAAAATGTATAATCTTTTCGGATTCAAGCGATGGTATCATGATAAACGTCATTGTAAATCTCGAACTTCTAAATGTATGCTGCGGTTCATTGCGATCCTTTTCAAAACACAATTAGCTAAGCGTCATTCACCATGAAGGGCAACATTAACTTTTATTAGAAAGCAGTAAATTTAAACCAGCTCAAACCATCTCAAATTCTTCCTCTAAGTTTGATATTTACCCATTTTTCGTAATCTCATCGTCTTTTTTTTTCTCGCTTGCAAACTTATCTATTGAAACCGTGTGGTAGGAGATATTTGATTTGAGAGCAATCTATAGTCGAATTATGACGAGCGAATTAGCCGGTGAAAGTCCGAATCTGCTCACTGCGTTGAAAGGCCGACGGGCGATTTAGTCGTCTCATCTATAACTATCAACTATTTGGGAATATAGTAAACTTATGTCACTCTATCATTTAAAGAGTTCTTAGTCTTGATACAGACTGATGAAAAAATGAATACTTGTGCTATCTCTCTTACCGGAAATATTTCTGCATTTGCCCTACGGTCGGGTAAATAGGTTGAAAGCGTTCAAGGATCATTTATCACACGCTACACAATATAGGAAGACCAATATCTAGTTTCAGCATCAACGATGTTTTTAAGTAATTGTTTATCTCTTAATATGCAGCTAAATGTCTCGAGTGGTTCAAGCCCACGCCACTTATGTTCAAATATTTTGAAAGAAATAAAGAACTAATTTCTGTCGGTTATAATATTCAAAGAAAGTAAGTGAAAATCCATTTAATACACGTTTCCTGAGTGTGCAGATGAAATCGCGTGAGCAACAATTGCAATGCAAAATTTATGATGATTTTTGAGATAAGATTTTTAAAAATGACGAACTTTACATCGCATTTAAAAATGCAACGCTTGTGAGTACCTTCCTAGCAAACGTCAAACATACACAAAGAAATGACGTCTGCCTCAAACAAAGTGATCTGGCAGAGCTAGACAACTTTGTTCGTTGCGGAAATTACGGTGTTACCTCACAAAACAAAACTAGTTTCGTCCATGAACGCAAGAGTGACGTTATCACGGTCATGCTAACGGCAACATTCAGACTCCGAAGTTTCCGTAGACAAATTTTTCTCTTGATAATCTAGGTCTGTCTTCTCTAAAAAAGGATCAGCCAGTTTTATGAAAAGGATCTCAGAGTTTGGGTGTGAAATTTTGAGCATTATGCTTTTGAGAGTCCCCCATGAAATCATAGTGCTATGCCCAAAAATAATGCTCAAAATTTTTCCTTGAGCACAATTCAAATTTTCAAAATATCGAGATCAAATTTTTTCAAGTACCAGGAAGAAAAGTAGGCTCTCTGTTGACATTATTCAAGCTCAGTATATTTTATCTCTTGTTGAACTATTGCATCACGGGAATTTTTAAGAACTTTAGTGATACCGGCGTTAAGCTGAATGCTATAAGTGGAGCGTTAGTTTTGCCCAAAATTGTGCCACTATAACTTATCTAACCCTACTCAAGTTGTGCACAACGAACGTTTCTTGTTTAAATAACTTAGTACATTTGTCAAGGACTTTTTATAGGCAATGTCTACTTACGAGCGTGTCCACGAGGAAACCAGGCAGAACCGGGCAGGGGCGATAATGCTCAAATCACCGATTTGGCTCAAACTTGGCACAAATGCTATGAGAAAATTAATGGTCAAAACATTTCATTCCCTGAGAGATATAGGGTCCTCGTGGGCCTAATATATATATATATTAGACGATACCACAAAGGTTGGGTCGTTTGGGGTGACCGTCTCGGTTCTCCTCCATCCTAGCATTAGCACTGCACTGATGAGGCCCAGAAGGCCGAAACAGTACTGTCTGCAGTTAGATATAGCTCTTTGGCATACAAAGCTTTGCTTTCATGTCCAAATTGAGCACTCTATCTAGGATGAGTCATTGCCGTTGCAATTGCGCATGCTCGCTGGTTTACTCTAGTTTGAGCACTCTGGCATGGCTTAGACGATACCACAAAGGTTGGGTCGTTTGGGGTGACCGTCTCGGTTCTCCTCCATCCAAGCATTAGCACTGCACTGATGAGGCCCAGAAGGCCGAAACAGTACTGTCTGCAGTTAGTTATATATATATATATATATATATAGGAAGTCTGCAAGTCGATTTTCGCGTGGAACAGTGCTCAATACGTTGAAGCAGAGCAGAATAGATATTATGAGAGGAAAAAAAGGACGTAACTACATTTCCCGACAAGCCTGTTTCGTGAATCGCTTCACTCTTCAGGGGTTTAAACCCCATTAAACCCCTGAAGAGTGAAGCGATTCACGAAACAGGCTTGTCGGGAAATGTAGTTACGTCCTTTTTTCCTCTCATAATATATATATATATATATATATATATATATATATATATATATGTATAGATATAACCAAAATAGCGGAATGAGATCATCATCTACTAAAAAGTGCTCAATAGCAGGGCTAGAGCTATGGATAATTATACTTCAAAATTTACGTTACTTGAACTTTTACTGCAACTCTGAGTTTCATGCCTCTTGCGAAGCAATCGTCAGGTAGTTGACGGACCTTTAGTCAACTAGTGCATTATCCACCTGACGAGAGAGGACTTTTCCTTTCGAAACAGATCTGTAGTATCAAGTTTTAATTTTTATTTTCCTAAATAATCGTTTACAAAGCTCCATATGATTGTAGAGCACTCTGCGATTCAAAGATGAGGTTTTTTACATTTTTACATTTATATATATATATATATATATATATATATATATATATGTAGCCCTTTCTCTGGGGTGTTCTTGGTATGCTGTTACAATACAATTAATTGCTGCATTAGCGGACGGCTATATATACTCGAGTAGTTGTCATTTACATTTATTCGCGTGTTACGACCGTCCCTTCGCCCTAAATATTAAATGCGCAGTGACTAGGGGTTATCAGTTTCCCTTAAACGCAGTTCTACATGCTGCTATATGAAAAATTTAGCACGTTTACTGAATCATTGAGGAAGGGGAGGGGGTGGGGTGAGGAAGGGGAGGGGGTGGGGTGAGGAAGGGGAGGGGGTGGGGTGAGGAAGGGGAGGGGGTGGGGTGAGGAAGGGGAGGGGGTGGGGTGAGGAAGGGGAGGGGGTGGGGTGAGGAAGGGGAGGGGGTGGGGTGAGGAAGGGGAGGGGGTGGGGTGAGGAAGGGGAGGGGGTGGGGTGAGGAAGGGGAGGGGGTGGGGTGAGGAAGGGGAGGGGGTGGGGTGAGGTAGGAACGGGGTTAGGAAGGGGTGGGGTGAGGAAGGGGAGGGGGGTCGGGTGAGGAAGGGGAGGGGGTGGGGTAAGGAAGGGGAGGTGGTGGAGTGAGGAAGGAGAGGGGGTCAACGATCAATTTCGTAGTAAGTATCAAACCGACATAGTGACTGCTCTTAAAGGTTACAAAGAATAACCGATAATCCGCTAATGTTAACATCAAAACACGGAAAATATCCTCTGTTGTGCGTAGACACTTGAACTTTTTTTAGTGATTCAAGTAGGGCAGAGACCATGCCTGCCTAAATTCCTTTAAAGTCCGAAAATGTTAAAATGTAAAGTTAACAAAACAATGGACGGTAACTGTAGGTTGTCAATCAGATACCCGTTGATAAGAGAAATCGTGTTTTACGGACGTCAGCTCGCATTTC
Source organism: Stylophora pistillata (assembly GCF_964205215.1). Lineage (NCBI taxonomy): Eukaryota > Metazoa > Cnidaria > Anthozoa > Scleractinia > Pocilloporidae > Stylophora > Stylophora pistillata. Next base: position 20,926,468 of record NC_142523.1, read on the forward strand.
AAGAATATGGGAATGTCAGACTTAGCGATTTTGTCAGAAGATGAGTTTATTTCGCTGAGAGCAGGATTTTGCGACACCGAAAGTCGCGTTTTTGCAAACATCTTAGGCATAACGTTTGTATGAAAGGTGACTAAAAGTCGCCCTCGCCTTCAGAATTGTCCAAAACAGCGATAGTTATCCAGACAAAGCAGGAGATTAGTTCCGTCTGTAAGATATTTTTCCAGCGAGTCTGAAGACTGGTTGGATTTTTAAGTGTTACTAGCATGAAGTGATACAGGTAATTCTTTTGTAGTGACTTATTCATACACTCACTTTGCGCCGACGTGCGGTGCCTTTTCATTTTGGTAATTATTCGCTTGGATGAGAATTTTATCTTTATAGACTGATTTTTCGCCATTCCACCCTTCTGATTTTCTGTGCCTCAAAGAACGGGTGTCCGTAATCAAAATATGAAAACATTTGTTCATTTCGTATACTTGCAGTTTTATCAACAAGTTATCTCGTGAACAGGCACAACCAAACGTACTAAAGACAGGTAACTGCTGTCAATAAAGGCTTAATTCAAGATAAATTATAAATGAACCGATCATGGTGGACGGTCTCAAATTTTGCGTATTTTCAACGCCCTCAATCAATCGCCTATATAATAATCTTTGTCGAGCCTTAGCGCAGCAAACAATTCACAATTTCTTCGATTTCCACTTCCTTTATAAACATCACTAAACAAGCTTCTTCTGTTGCAAAAACAGCTACTTTAATTTCCCAAACAGCTCTAATTGTTTTACACGAAAGTATTTTCAATGAAACCCGCTTTATTATTATTATTATTATTATTATTATTATATTTTTATAACTCAGTCATTTGAAACTTTTACAAGCACATGTATGTTTACCTGAAGTATATTCCACTATCTTGCATGTGCATTGCATTAATTTATGCAAATAATCAACTACTCTTCTTCCATTAATTTTTTTTAAGATTAGCTTTGCTTTGCTTTACATACACATCACATGCTCTACTACTGTAAGGATAATTATGATCCCCATCAGTAATATTACATCATATCCCTACAGAACATTGTTATGAAACATTCCCATTTGACTTGAAGCCATTTTCTTTCAAGGTGGCAAAATATATGTATATTGCCGAAATTAGCTAAGAATTTCTTATTGACTACAACTAGTGTAGCCATACCAGTGCTCCCCTCCCCAGTAATAAGTTGGGAAAAGAACATTTGTATGGTGCTATCATTGTTTACGTTTGGGAATATCCCATCCCTGATTTTTAATTGACTGGATGGGCACAGCAGTACACAGGCTAATTACAAGCTTTTGGTTACTCATGACTTAGTGTTAACTGGGAATTGACAGCTGACTTAATACAATCAATTTTCTCCTGAAAATTTTTAACAAACAACTTTGACTTCAGAAATACTTCTGATAATTTCCCTCTGACATTTCTAATTTGGAAGATTAATCATCATAATCATTATGTTCTTTCCACCTCCATAAACACCCAACATAAGTTCTTTGTTAATAATTCAGGCAGCTTCTGAATAAGATATCAAGTTTAGAAGATAGTTGATTCATTCAAGGCTGTTGCAATATGAGAAAAGACAATACAGTGCTTTATTCACATAAATCAATTAAATTATATTATTATAATTATTTTACTTTACAGTACTTTTGTTTTTTAAACATTTGTTTTTTTAAAAATTTGTTTTCTAGTAGTACCAAGATGGTAATGTTACTTTGTGAATCAGGGAGCTATATAAACCAGAAGTATTCTGTTAGCTTACTACATTTTATGTTGCCGGATGGCAGTAAGTTAGTAAAGAAAGAAAAGAAAAAGCAAAAATAAATGAATAAAAATGATTAGTGAGGGACTGAGCAGCACAAAAAAGAGACATTCTACAAATTATTCATGGCTGCGATGGGAAACAAATTCTTGTAGGGAAAGTAAAATTATTGCTTAGAAAAAAAATTACAGCTTGAAAAAATAAATTTACAAACTAAGGTGGAAAGTGAAAACTTAATTAATTACCATTACAATAGACATTTTGTACTTAAACATACCTCGGTTTATTCTTCCTCTGGTTGAGCCAACTTTTTGTATTTTTGGGGGCTCCAGTCCTATGCATGTTACAGTCATAGGTTTTTGACCAACTATGATACCTACAATAACGAGTGGGGATAAGGTGTCCGTGCTACACGGGCATGTTTTGTCTTCTCGGCGAATCTCACCGGAATGCCGTTGACATGCCGATTCATACGGTTCAAGCCACTGGTTCACAAACCTGATGGTGCAGCGTCCTCGGATCACCGCGTCAGCCATTCAAAAACCGTCTCATTTTTAGCCTTAGTGCTTATGCTCTTCTATAAAGAAAACTTAGTTGCCACGGAGCCGCCAGCGAAAAACAACAATTTAATATCGTGTGCAACTTCAGTTCGGCTTTGGCAAATTGTATAATTAAGCTTGAGAACTATCCAAAAGGTGAACGGAGTTTCAAAGCTAAGTTTACAGTATTCTTTCTAAGTTTTGCCTTTTTACGCAGTCGATTTGACTCACGGCGAAAACATTGTAAAAGTTATTGGATTTTATGGTTTCGTTGAGGTGTCCGCTGACCAATAAAATACTGTATCGTACCTTAAAAGGCGTATTTTCGCGGTGTCGCTGAGTGAGGGCCAATACCTTTCAAATTGAGACCAAGTCCTCTGGTTTGACGACAAAACCCGGAAGGGCAGGCGTATGAAACTGAATTGGCTTTGGACTGGTCCTTGGGATATTATTAAGCGTCTGAGCGGAAGTGGCTTACAGGATCAAGTACTACAGGCCAGCTGGGAGTTCCTCTAGGGTCAAAAGGAGAGTAGTGCATTTTAATCAGTTGAAACCCTTTAATGGAACCTGCGACAAGGGCTATGGTAACTTTGGGGTTGAGATAGGACCTACAGAGGTCTTGCCTCCTTTGTCAACACAAGCGGACAGTGATGCGGTAGTACTCGTGTTAGAAGGCGACAATTTCACGGAAGCAGTTGTAGAAGCACCTTCTAAGGATCTTGATTCACACCCTCCCCAAGCGGAAGATCCAGTAAGAAGGTCTCAAAGAGGAAGAGGCGTCCACATTTCTGGACGCGAGATTATCAAGTGAACACTGAAAGTGCCATTTTTAAATTTTGATGAGAAATTCTACTAGGACTTTTTAGTTTGACGACTTTGCCTTCTCTGAGAAAGGGATAAAGTGAGACTGGTACCGAGTATTGTAGGAGGTGACTACCAGGCCTAGGCACGGTAGCCAAGCGTGAGTTCAGTTGACGATGTGTAGCTGCGAGTGGCGGTTGAGTCCGTAATAAAAGCCGTTACATTTAAGGGCTTCTGTCTATCGTTCTTTACATATCCAGAAGGTGTTAAAATCAACTGCTGTCGCACCAGCAGGCTGGATCATCAGTGAGAAGTCACGTGCTACTTCTGGTGCTTCTGATCCGGCAGCACTTACGTTTCACTGCACATGATGCAGTGCATGAACTATAGATATTTTTCGGACATGTATATCGCGAGAATTTGAAAGCTCATGACTTATCACTGGTTATCTGTTGCAGATCATTGATCAGCATGCAACGTAAACACCACCCGCGTTGATGGAAGGAGAATGTCAAAGATAGTTTCCACCAATATTTTCCGTGTTTAAATAACACGAGGTTTCTTTACCACATTCCTGAGAGTACTATGTAGAGTAGAGTAGATATCTTTATTTATAGAGGATAGCCCCTTCAGTGTAGTAAACACTGGTATCAACGGGGGTCCTGTTACCCACCTATCCCACCTCAGGGGAGGATATCATCACACAGTAATCTCGTGCGTGGGAAATGAACGTCTCCTGTCCCTAACCCTGCAGGAGACGGGACCTCCATTTATTCGTCCCTGTCCGAGAATACTAGAATATCTAACCATTTCTTGATGTTATAGAAAGGTACCATATTCTTCTCAATTATTTTAAGACCCTGACTGTCGGTCCGGCCGATGCTGGAGTCCTCAACCTCCCGCACAACAGTCCAGCGCTCTATCCATTGGACCAACCGGGAGGCGGTTATGCAATGTTACAATTTCCTTTAATTACCGATAACAAGGCGCACGATATGGAGTGTCCTGATTGGCTCCCTAATTCAAACTAGCAATCTTATTGGTATAACTCTGTGATGTATACGCCCTATTTCACGGCGTGCCTGTAGAGGGCGCTGGTTTTGTCAGAGGAAGCTGCATCGTTCTTGAAGCCACTGGGATACGTAGAATGAAGGGTCTTGTGCTGAGCATCTTTGTTTCCTGAGCAGTTTTTGCAACTGGTAGGTTTATTCTTTTGGTCGTTGTAAAGTTAAACTGTGAAGTAAGAGAACAGTAAGGCTTGCGTGTGGGGAATCTCTCTTGTCGAACAGGCTTTTTACAGCTTTCAAGCCCCTTTCAAGCTATGAGTTCATTTCAGCGAGCTTGCAACATTCAAAAAACGTGTTCATAGTTAATACCCACCTACTCACGGAAAAAAAGGCGACAGATTGGTTTTCGTTGTACATGAGAATGTATGTTGATTGTGACCACGCTTAAGTGAAATTGAAAGGATGCCACATGCCCGCGCGTGTCGCCCGCTCGGCTCACGCTTCTTTCGCTTTGCTAACTGGAAACGACGAGGACTGCTAAAAGTGTGTTAAGGCGCAAGTTAACTCTTTAATTAAACTCTTTATCGACTGTGCATTGTTTTGTATTGTATAGTTAAGTGCAAACCTCCCTGTCAACTTGTATTTTCAATCTGAGGAGTTTACTTTGGTTTTGTTTCTCGTCAAGTTATCGAGTTTCGAAACTTAATTCAGTCTCTGATAATACTAAGATGTTTCAGTGCCAGCTATCATCAAGTGAGAAGCAAACTTTGTTAAAATCCTGAAAAGCGTAGTTGAATATTTCCCTGTGTAGCCTTGATTTGTTCTTTTTTGGTAAAATCACGGTGCTTAAAAGCCATAACGAAAATTTTCCTTGCTTATGCAATCGGGAAACAACCGAGGTACAAGTGGGTGTTGGCTTCTGACGAAAGCGCTCAATCTAAATTGAAACTATCTATGTATCTGGTTTTGCATTCCACCGCTCCCAAAAAATACATGAGAAAAATTTATCATAAACCAAATCTAACTTATAAATAATTTAATTTAATTTAATTTACTCCATTTTCACTGCATTATTTGCAGTGGGAAAGGACTAGAAAGGAACTTACGAACCATTCGTGCTAGTCCACCCTCCCACTCATCCCACCCCAGGGGAAGACATCCATCACACAGTAATCTCGTGTGTGGGAAATTTACGTCTCCTACCCCAACCCTGCAGGAGATGGGACCTCCATTTATTCGTCCCTATCCGAGGAGACTAGAATATCTAACCATTTCTTGATGTTATACAAAGGTAGCAAATTCTTCTCAATTATGCTAATCTATTTGTAAATTTGTAAATATATATCGAGATTTACCGAATGACTTTTGGACGCTTAAAGACGCAGCTAAACTCAAAATTTAAGGCACTTAATGATTCTCACATATCTCTGCACGAACTCTATTTCTTACGTTTAATTTCCATTTAATTGAAAACCTGTTGAACTTTATTCTTTGGTAGACTAAAATGAGTTCGAAAAGGTTTAGCGTTTAAAAAGCCCAGAACCTGCAATGGGTTTGTCCCGGAAAGTGAGAAACTTTGAATGTTATATATTAAAGTCCAAAACTTCCAATGAGTTTATCCCGGAGAGTGAGAAACTTTGAAAAGTTATAAGGAAAAATAGTCGAGCGGAAATGCAAAACATACATTGAAATTATCTCTTCATTTCAGCTTACAGCCTCAAGTGCCATATTTGTCTAGGAACCGAAGATGATTGCAGTAAGAAGAACTTGCAGGAAACAAGGACAGCAACTCGGTAGACTGTCCATCCGGTGAATGCATCAGGGTCTGGGCCAAAAAGGACGGCAAGACTGCAGCGGCTAACATTTATTCGAGTAGCGCCGGTTGTGAAGCAGCCAAAAAGGAATGTGACAACGTCAAAGACGGAAAATGCGCATTCGGCCGCTATGACTCCGACTACCGTAACACGAGCTCTTCAGTTTCCTTCAGTGTGATCCTGATGACCGTTAGCTCTGCGTTAGGTCTGGCACTACTAAAGTAGGCTGGCAAAGAGGAAGGAACCCTGGCACGTTGATATGCGTATTTTTTTTCCTAATGAGATGCATACAAAACCTTACATGTTTCGAAACGAAAAGTTAGAAAAGGAAATTTGTCGTTGCCTTTTGTTATATTCTTTAAGCTGATCTCACATTACAATTTTTGTTAGCTACTTTATAGTAAGGAATGCTTGAATTAGTAACGCTGATATAATTTCAACGGTCTTTTTGATATTAAAAAAGGTTCAGTTAAGTGTAATGGAAAGTTGTTTATTTGAGGGAAACACCTTTGTGCATTATTGGAGAACATTTACGCTACAATCAGAGAAGAAGAAAAAAGCTAATTGCAAATTTAAAATATTTGCAAGAGTACAATAAAGTTTAATTTTCTTCAAGTGCCACATTGAAGTGAACATGAATTCGTAGAACTCGTTTCTTATATGCGAATGATCATGTTTACTACTGATCTTCCCATAAATACCTAGTGACAAAGTCCTTCGCGCATGACGAACAGATTACACGAATTCACTCGAATGATCAAAGCGTTCTCTCATCGTGCTTGTCTCCTGAGATCTGAGTTTATTTAATAACGAATACGGAATAAATTATTCATGTTCCGTATCACGTTCCCCTGCTCTTTATCGCCTAATCTTTGAAATTATTTCCGGTCCTCTAGTTGATTGTCTTTCTTGGACCTTAACCTTCCATTTTTTTTTTCTTTGATTAAAAGCAATTGGCTTAAAATTCCTGCTGACGTGTGATGAAAAACTTAAATCAGAAATATAAAATGGTGAAAACATTAATGATTACTGATTATTGGCTTAATAAGAGCGTGTTAATAGCCTTTTCCAAATCACCTTTAGCCTGTTTTTCAAAGCGAGTCCTAGTACTCATTCTTTCAAATGATAATACGTTTTCATTCGCATGCACATTGAACTTATTTTCACAAAAATGGTTAAGCAACAGGCCTCGTTTTGAAAAAGAGGCCAAAGGTAATTTGGAAATGGCCTATTTACATGGTTAATTTTTTTATTCTGAAATGTCTTTACTGTAGCTTGTAATTTATACTTTTGCATTTTGTAAGTGGTTAGTGTGTTTGCCAACCGGCTTTAACTGACCTAATTGAGATAATGATGACTATGATGATGTAAATTATATAGTAGCCGCAATCTTTATGGTTTTATCAGACAAACTCCCGTGACGGAGCAAAGAGGTGTGTGCGTGAGTGTGTCTGTCTGTGTGTGTGTGTGTGTTGTGTGTGTGTGTGTTTGCGTGTGTGTGCGGTGTAGGGGGGGGGGGGAAGGAGGGGGATGCGTTGGGGGTGGGCTTGATGGTTCTCCTCAGAATTCTTGGCAGAAGTATACCATCCTGTTCTTCAAGAACCAAACCTATTTTAGATCAATAGACGCTTAAAAATTGCTTTTAAATTCCCACTCCGCGCTTTGTGAGTTTGACACATTCATCTTGAATTCGCAATATGTTCAATATTCTCTCACCTCAGCCTGAAGATGATTCTGTTTTTTTTGTTTGTTTGCATTTATTACTGCTAATTTTTTTACGTTATTTTTTCCTGATGTTTTTCTTTTGTCTTACGGATGCGTTAATTTCAAGATTCCTTCGAGTTGAAGGTGGTTTTTACAATTCTCACAGGAAGGAAAAATGTTAGAAAATACTATTACGTAAAAACCCTTTAACTTATGCCCAGTAGTTCTAAATTTAAAGAAGAGGTTTCCTGTTTCCTTTCTTTCTTCTTTCATTTCGCTCCTGTCTGGCTCGTTAACCCGGTTAATAAAATTTCTGAATGAGCATTCAAGGTCTAAAATTATAGGAAAGATTTGACGCAATTCTCTGATTATTCAACAACAACAACAACAACAACAGATTTTATTTCACCTTAATACGGAAAATTACAATGCTTGGGCCCGCAAGTAGCTAGGGCTATTCGAGGCAGGCACAAGAGAGGAAAATAAAAAGAAAAGAAAAGAATTCTTTAGAAAAAGAATATTTATATGTATAAGTATAATATATAGACGAACAATCCTAAAAGAAATCTAGTTTGCCGTGTGGCTCATAGACAGAATGAAACAGGAGGGCAGAATGTAGTATATACTCGAAGTACACACAGTTATAATCTTGATAGTTGCACTCTAATATCAGCAATTCTTATATAATCATCCTCTTTTTTCAGAATTTCAAAGAGTTTTTCCTTTATTGAGCTATTAAATTTATTTTTTTTAAGTGTTTTGATAGGAAATGGAATAATGTTCCAGATCAAGGTGCCAGAAATAGAGAAGGCTCTCTTCATATTTTCAGTTCTAACTGGTTCAACATAATAATTTTCATTGGTAACAGATCTAGTGTGGTAACTGTGGACAGAAGCCAGCCTCGTGAACATGTTCTTAATGTTATCAGGAAGGAGATTATTGTGGCCATCGTACATTAAAAGACTCATTTGCTCAAAGCACAAGAATGATATCGGCAACTGTTTAGTTTGTAAGAATAAGGGAACTGCATGAGCTCTTGGATCAGCGAAGAACATTAGCCTAAGGGCTCTCTTCTCTCTCTTCCTCAAGAACAAATGCCATAGCTGATATAGGGTAAGATTAAGGAGCGGTTTAAAGTGAGAAGTACACGACGGGGAACAAAATGTCTGAGCTTGGCGATAATTCCGACTGTTTTACTGATTTTCTGACAAATTTAATCTAAATGAATTTTCCATGAAAGATTCGAATCTATGAGTACACCAAGATGTCTAATGTAGTCTTTCGTTTGTAACAGTTGACTGGTGTTTGAATTGCTATTAGATAGATAGACGTTTATTGAGAAGAATACCTTAATAGCAGCTGGAAGCTGAATTGCAAAGGTGTACAAATTATGTAATAGAACTATACAATAAAATCAAACCTAAAAGGGAACTAATTTACATATACAATTGTAATAAATGTTAGCTAAAATGTCTTGCGCTTGCCGGAATGAAAGTATCTCTGAACCGATTTGTTTTAAAGGAAACTATAAATGGTCTGCGTTGTCGTAACTCCATAAGTTGACCTCGGTTATCGAAAGGCAGTAAGTGGTACAAACAATCCAAGGGATTGGAGACGATGTTGTTAAAGAATTTTAAGCAAAGGTCTTCTCTCCGATCCCTTATGGTTTTCAGCTCTGCCATCTGAAGCACTTCTCTATAATGATTATCATAACCGTATATAATTTTCAAGGCTCTCTTTTGGACACGCTCTAAACCTAGGCTCAAATAATTGGGGAGGCTATAATGGTAGACCTGACATCCATAAAGTAAGACAGATTGAATACAAGCAACATAAAAATTAACTAATTCAGGTGATGGTACCTTAGCTCGCTTTAACTGAGTTAAAAAGTAAAGGCGCTTAGCGGCCTTTTTAATCGTCTCAGTAACGTGAGTGTTCCACTTGAGGTTGTCTTGAAAATACACACCCAGTAATTTTACGACACTAACGGCACTAACCTTAGAGCCATTAATTTCTATCAGATCGTAGGAAGGAGGGAAGCGCACAAAGGAAACTCTTAGCTCATTACATTTTTTCGGATGGAGTTGAAATGAATTGAGTGTTGACCAGGTAGCTACTTCGTTTATCATAGACTTAGCATTGCTAGGACCACCCTTGCTTATGATTTCATACACTGTCGTGTCATCTACATATTTTATACAATCACTGGCTGATGGTACTTTCAAATCGTTTATCATAACCAAGAATAGCCACGGTCCCAATTTTGTTCCCTGCGGTACTCCTGCTCGGACCGATCCCCACTCTGAGAGACAATCATGTGCAAGTTTGACCCTTTGTTTCCTATCTTTAAGAAAGGCTATTATCCATTACAATTAAGAAAGGCTATTTACCATTACAATGTTAGGATAAAAAGAAATAGTCTTTTATCGTGAGCGAAAGATAATATAATTGGTTTTTTTGATGTTCAAGGTTAATTCATTGACAGCTAGCCACGAGGAAACTTTGTTAAGTTCTTCGTTAATCTCAGATTCAAGTTTTTTGAGATCGCCGTTTGCATAAATTAAACTAGTATCATCGGCGAACAAGTAAAACTGAAGTTTATTTGAACACTTATATATATATATATATATATATATCATTTATTTACAAGAGAAACAGCAAGGGTCCCAGTACAGAGACTTGGGGTACGCCACAGAGGGTTTGATGGGCATCAGATCTATAACCATTGACGGTCCTATACTGTTTACGACCAATTAAGGTGGCTGGTACCAGTTTTTATCTTTTTGATGGTTTGTAACTTTGAAAGAATACAACAAAAAGACTGACCAAGGCCAGTTGAACAATTTTACAGGGTTGAATTATATAATCATTGTTTATTGAAAAATAGGTGTTATTTCGTCACTAGCAGTTTCCATGGCAACGCTATCATGGGCTTATTGGGACGCATTTTTTAGCTTGTGGCTTAAATGATTCGAAAACTAACCCGGTGACCCAGCGTTTTTTTTTCAGTGATTTCATTAGGCACTTGAAAAGGAAAATGCACAAAGATTTTAAAAAAATTATACGGAGCGGAATTTCAGAAAATCTAGAAAAAAGGCAATTTTCACACCTCGCAAATTTCCTTCCGTAGAATTTTCTTTTTTTTTTTTCTGATGATTCCTTTCGAAGTTATTATCATATTGGAACAATAAAAAGAATGGGGGTCACCGGACTTGTTTTCATGCAATAGCTTTCGTGAGATTAGCAATTTCCACGTGCGTTCTCGCGCATTTCAAAATCTGAATTCTATAAGATCGACATTTGCTCATGATGTTATAGCTACCGCTGACAATTGCGTGTGCTCGCGCGAGCGCCTACGATCTAATGTTTACATACGTAAATTCGCCTTGACTGCGAGGAAAATCATTAAACAGCTGACAAAGACAGCCTCCCGGGCACATCTTAAAAACCCTACACACGACTTCTGGCTACATCATATTATTTTCTTTGAGGTTTCAAAGTCTTCTTTTACTTCAGGTAGATTATCCTTCATTTGAGTTCTTCTTTCTTTGCCGTCGCAAGATTTCAAATCGGTTGAATATTTCTTTTAGATATGAAGTGAAGCAACCTTTCTTCTCCGAATATCGTCTTCTTTATCTTAGTTTCTATCTCCTGCATTCACAGTGGCCGCTCAACACATCAAATACCCGCTCTTAGGTGAACTACTCACAAAAGTAGAAAAAATCCACGCGCCGCCATCTTTGTTTTTAATTTTCATCTTTTGATCTCGCGCTTCTTTCGCACGTTTCTCTCGCGCGTCAGGCAAGTGTGACCTGTTCCCCGTGCGAGAAAACTGGTACCAGCCACCTTAAGTACGTCTTAAACCAATTATTCACTATACCTCTGAAGCCGTAATTTTCGAGTTTTGAGAAAAGAATCTCATAATAAACTGTGTAGAAAGCCTTTTTCAAATCAATAAACAAACAAAAAGTGAATTGACTTTTATCAAAATTAATAAAAATGTCATTTAAGATTTCTAGAACAGCGTGTTGTGTACTATGCTTGCTGCGGAATCCATATTGTAATGAATATATTATATTGTGTTTATTGACAAACTTGACAAGTCGTTTAAAAACCAGCTTTTCAAATATTCTGTTAAAAATTAATAACAAAGAGATCGGTCGATAATTTCCAGGCTTAGATGCATCTCCTGATTTAAAGACTGGAACTACTTTGGCGGTTTTAAGTTTGGCTGGGAAAGAACCTGAGGATACTGAGACATTAAAACTTTGAGCTAAAGGTTGGGAGATAATATGGCTAGACAATTTCAAGATACTGACCGGGCATGAATAGAGTTCATAGGCTTTATTATTTGGTAATAGATTGATTTCAGCTACAACTTCTGCAGGAACAAAAGGGTCAAAATAAAAAGAACTTTCTATTGGCGGGTCTAAGAAAAGTACTAAAATCATGATCCAGCGACGAAGAAGAGATACCCGAACCCAACTTATGTCCAACAGTTGCAAAGAAAGTGTTAAGAGAATTACTTATTTCCTCTGGGTTGAATATCGGTTCTGAGTCGGAGTTAACAAGGTGGTGTATTGACGATTGGTTACTATTAGTCTTTCTTGAAATATATATCATTTATACCTCTCCACGTTTCTTTGGAGTTGTTAATATTTCCTTCAAAATAACGTTTATAATAGTTCTTCTTGCTTAGACTCGTTAGGCTAGTTAATTTGTTTCGGTATACTTTATATTTCTCCCAATCAGCAATAAAAAATAAATAATTTTTTATTCGTATTGAAGTTCGAATTCCTTTGGTGATCCATGGTTTTGATAATATTTTTTTCCCTGCACCTGGAGAGAGTTTTCAACGGAGCAGGCATATTTACCAAGGAGTTAATTTTTTTTTAAAAAGTTGTGAATGATTTGTTTGCGTCAATGTTTGAAATATTATCCCATTCTGTTTCTTGCAGCTCAGACAGAAAGCTATTAGCATTGAAATTGCAGTAGTCGTGAACTTGTTCTCAAACATCCGAGTTACCCAAATTGTTTGACGCGGAAAATTGGCTTGACATCCTTTCCGACCGCGACTCCTAGATTGCATGATTATCTGTTATTATATCCGAGTGGTTCTTTTTCCACAGGAGGCGTACTTTGGAAATCTGTTCAATAGGCGAGACAGGTCCTACTCTATTCGTTCGTGTGTGAAAAGAGCTTCAAGTCTCGCACAATAAATCTATTGCTTATTGTGGATCGAATCTCCACGAAGTGTCATTTCTAAGAAAAATATCGCGCAATGCACTCTGAAAGGCAAACCGGACGAAAAGGCAAATCTTATTTGGATCAAAGCACTAAGTAAAATGTAGAATTTTCGTGATCACGCAAGCTGTACCACGATAAACGTCCTAGTAAATCTCGACCTTCTAACAGTATGCCTCAGCTTATTGCGATCTTTTTCAAAACACAGTTACTCTAGGATCATTTCCCATGTGGGGCATCATTAAATTGAACTTAAAAACGATCATCGGAACTCAAACCAACCCAAATTGTTCTTCTAAGCTTGTTAATTACCCACTTTTCATAATCGTTTGCAAACTTATCTATGAAATCTATGTAGCTGGAGATGTTTGATTTAGGAGCAATTTATAGTCTTATTCTGACGAGGGAATCAGCAATAAAAGGCCCAAATCTGCTTAATGGATCGAAAAGCCGATGGGCAAATTAATTCTCTAGTCTAGGTTTAGCAACTGCTCAAAACAAAACTAGTTTCGTCTATGAACGCAAGAGTGACGTTATCAAACGCCATGCTAAAGGCAACACTGTTTACATTATTCAGGTTACAGATTTTATCTCATGTTCAACCGTAGGGAATCTCAAATAATTTCGTCCAATATGCCGACGATATGCTTGAGGCATTAAATTTAACATTATGCCCTAAATTATGCCACGGTAATTTATCCGACCCTACTCAAGGTTGTCAACGACGAACTTTTCTTGGGTAAATAGCTTTGCAAGTATAATCGTCAAGGAAATTCAATAAGGAATGTTTATTTAAGGACAATTTTACTTAGCAATTTCGGATTTGCTCATGTATGCAAACAGTCGAGTAGGCCGGGCAGATTGATTTGTATGAGTAGTAACATAATGAAATAATTGTTAGTCAGGCATAATGCATTTTAAGCTTTTCATCTCCTAACTGTGATTAAAGCTCGTTTTGATCCGAGTTCATCATTATCATTCTAGAAAAGGCGCAGTTTTTTTCGAGACGCTGTAACATCTACCGACTGCTTAGAATTACTTGGTCATGATCTATAGATAGCTACCTTCATTTTGATGAGCAAATAAGTATAATTTACAAGAAAAGCAGTTAGCGTGTAGGAGTCCTGATGCACCTCAGAACCAATACCCTCTGGTACCAAAGCACAACTATTTAAAGCTGCTATTCCTCCCTATCTAACTCATTCGCACCTTGTTTGGCACTTCTGTCGTTTTAACGACACTAGAAAGTTGGAGCGTGTACAAGAAAGGGCAGTCAGAGCTATTTACCGCGAAAGATCATCAAGTTATGACAAATTACTGAATACAGCTAGTCTATGCACCCTGCGTAATGGACGGTCACAGGATATAGCTGTTCTTATGTGCAAAAAAAAAAAGAACGAGACCAGATTAGCCCGAAATATATTGCAGACCTTTTTCGAAAGACAAACACACAATATTCACTGAGAAACAAGGAGTTCGCCATGCCTAGATTTAATGCGACTACATATAGGAAAGCATTCCATCAGATACATTGGCCCAAAGTCGTGGATTTTAATACCTAGAAATGTAAGAGACCTTCCTGCATTATTTGTATTTAAGCATTGTATTAGAGAGCTTGATTTAAACTCCTTACAGTAACATCAGACCCCTAAAGAGAGAATTATTTGGGGAGAGCGGTGGGGCGGGGGGGGGGGGGGAATAGTTACGGCTATTACAAATGGACAAATGCATGTGTGAGCGTGTATGGAGAGCGTATCCTTTCTAAGGTTTTTTGCTGAATATATAAATTTTGAAATTAATAAGCAAAACAAACGGATTTCGGCTCGAGTCAAGTTCCAGCGAAGAAACCGAAGAGGAAAGAAACGAAGGATACATAGCAGATAGCGAAGAAAAACAAGAAGAACAACTAGAGTTTTGAGAAGACTTAAATAGCGAGACTGAACAACGACACTACGCAACTAAGGAAGCAGAATTACTGAGACAAATTAATGCAGGACGAAATAAAAGAGCTAGGAGCCGAATTTAACCTACAATCTCAAGCCCGAAAGATAACAGCCAGCGCGTTGGCACAGGCACCTATTCCAGAGGCTCCAAGCACATACACACCACCTCATTTCATGGCCACAATACCGAAGATATAATCCGATGGTTAGACAAGATAGAAAATTGCTTGAAGCTTCGCCGTATTGACTTAATTGGTGATGAACTTTGCTCGCCCAGCCGAAGATTACTGCAGAGAAAGGTATTTTCGCAGACCTGCGGGATTCCTTGAGGGATCATTTGTGCAAATGACAACCAGAGTTGGATAATTCTGCGAGCCGTTTCTACCCGTCAGCAAGGCGCCATGGAATCTTTGAACAACTACTTA
This sequence comes from Stylophora pistillata, assembly GCF_964205215.1. Taxonomy (NCBI): domain Eukaryota; kingdom Metazoa; phylum Cnidaria; class Anthozoa; order Scleractinia; family Pocilloporidae; genus Stylophora; species Stylophora pistillata. The sequence continues at coordinate 20,941,744 of NC_142523.1, forward strand.
GCTGATTTAAAGCGTTGTTTTCCTGTTTCCTTTTTTTCTTCTTTCTTTTCACTCCTACCAGTTTCGCTAACCCAGTTAATAAAATAATCAATCGAGATCTAAAATTATAGGAAAGATTTGACACAATTCTCTGATTATTCATGAAAAAAAAGTGGGCCACGCCATGCAGAAAGTATTTTATTTGTTTACATCTTTATCGCCTCCTCTCAAACATTCAAATTACCCCAAATTGTTATGCGGAGAGACTTGGTTTTAAGTCCTTTCGGACCGCAACTCCTGGATTGAATGCTTATCTGTTATCATAACCGGCTGGTTATTTTCCACACGAGGTGTACTTTAAACATCTGTTCAATAGGCGAGGCAGGTCGTACTCCATGCGCTGGTGAGTGAAAAGAGTTTCTAGTCTAGCACAATAAATCTATTGCTTATTGTGTATCGAATATTCAAGAATTGTCATTTCTAAGAATAAGATCGCGCAATGCACTTTGAAAGGCAAAACTGGACGTAAATAAAATTCTTATTTGGATCAAAGCTCTGAATAAAATGTATTATTTTTTCGGGATCACGCAGTTTTACCATGATAAACGTCCTTGTAAACTCTCAAACTTCTAACGGCATGCCTCAGTCTATTGCGATCCTTTTCAAAACAGAGTTAGCCTAGCATCGTGTATCATGAAGAGCATCATTAACTTTGACTTAAAAGCATTAGTGACTCAAACCAACCCGAATTCTTCCTATAAACTTGCTAGTTACCCACTTTTCAGAGTCATTTGCAGACTTACCTGTCAAATCTCTGAGGTAGGAGATATTTGATTTGGGAGCAGTTTATAGCCTTCTTATGACGAGCGAATCAGCCAAAAAAGGTCCAAATGTGCCTAATGGTCCAAAGTCCGATGGGTTTATTAATTCTCCGGTCTAAATTTAGCAATAATATGTTTTGTTATTTGTCGTGTTTTGATTTGTTTTAGTTTAATTATTGATCTATTTTTTTTTTAATAGGAATACAGTAAATATATTTCATTTCATCACGCAGAGAGTTCGTAGTTTTGATACAGACAAATAAAGTGAGGAATTTGATGCTCATGCTATCGCTCTTATCCAAAAAATCTTTACAATTGCCTCAGGGTTGGGTGAATAGGTTGACCTCGTTCAAGGATCATTTATAACACACTTTATCATAGGAAGACCAATATCTTGCATCAATGATTCTTTAAGTAGTTGTTCATCTTATGTACGTAGCTAAATTGTTTCGATTGGTTCAAGCCCACGCTACTTTCATTCAAATATTTTGGAGGCAAAAACGCACTTATCCCGGTTAAAAGTTCCATAAAAGAGTTGTTTCTTGAAGGCATAGAGGGAATATATAGAGTGGATAATAATTGTAATGCAAAATTTTTATGGCGATTATGGAGATAAGATTTTCAAAACGGATGAAATTAACATGTATTCAGAAAGTAACCTGATAGGTTTAAGGCATGGGTCGCACTTGGCAAAGTTTAGTTTGAATGTGGTCACTTTGGTGAAAAAAATCTGTCATCGGGGCACATTGCCTAATACGACCCTAACTATTCCAGTTCGCAAAAACTTTGAAAACCGGCCAAAATATCAAAGACGCCGTAGTGCTTGGGTGGGGCAGGTAGATTTCGGAAAACTCGAGATAAACAATAGCTATCACAGCGGTAACTATCTTCGCTTGTCAGTAAACAGCAAACGACTCGACTGGTCGCGGAACTGACCAGGCATATGGCGCTTGAAGTAATCTTCGCTGACGTCGATCTCTCGCTCTCATCATAGCGGCAGTCAAGACAGTTAAACAGGCGTTAACCCATCTTTCAGCCGAGAGGGGGATCATTAAATATTCATACAACGTAGGTGCACGAGGGGGTTTTAGGGCATCATTATTATTCATACGGCGTAGGTGTGGAAGGGGGGTTAGAATTAGGGTTTTAGGGTTATGTTAGGGTTAGGGTTAGGGGGGATAGGGTTTTAGGGTTTAGAAAATTAGTATTCATAACGCGTAGGTTTGTGTGTTGGGTTTTTGCATCTATTTAAAAAAATAACGGTTTTTTCAAACAAAAGGAACAAAAGAATCCAAGATGTCGGAAGGATTAACTCCAACACACTGTGTTTGCATATTACAATATTTACTGTCACACAACGCGGTATTTGATTTGTAAATACTTGATAAAGGCTAGAAAAGCAGTCATCATATCTCTGTACAACTGATGGAAAGTAGATTGTTCTCCCACTTCTTGGTCGTAGGTTTCAATTTCGTCAATGTATTTAGTCACTTGTCTGCGTATATCACGAAGATCTTGTGAGGTAGCTTTTTCGTTTACAATGGCGAATAATTCGTCTAGGATTGTTCCAGCCCATTGGGGATTCTGCTCGATCTCTTCGTCCAAATGAGCTAGAAAGAATTCTTTAGTAGTGGTAATTTCTTTGTCTAAAAGTGGAGGAGAAAGCCACCTGCTACCTCAAAGACCCTAGAATGAAACGGTGCACTTGGTTGTATTGCGTTTAAAAAATGAAATGTTTGTAAAACGTTGTGAGATCATTTTATACATAAATGTGTTTTCAACGGTATTGTCTGTCTAGTATTGATTGACAAACTGTCAGAATAAAAAACGTATATAAATCGATCGCTTCATCGCGACGTGGTTCAGTGTAGTCATGCCATCCTTTCATGACTTTACATGCGAATGCGATCGATGCGAATCGTGTATATTAAAGGCTGAAATAGAAAGGGAAAGGCAGCAAAAAGCGGCAGTATATAATCCAAAGCGGCTACAAGTTTTCACAGAGCACATAGCGGGTCACTTGGGGTAAAACGAGTGTGTATACACCAGAAGAAATATGGTTCCAATGTACTTCGTGTTGGTATTATACTCCCTATTATATACTCCCTATATTATACTCCCTATTATCTAATTTGATGCGCGAAATCTCAATTCCTTTCACGTCGACTCGTCAACGAACGGCCTATGGATATTCCCTAAAAAACTCTTGGAATAGACAGTTTGTAATCATTCGTAGCGACGACGGTAAAGCGAATGCATCATGACCGACGTGAGAATTTTGAACGAATGTGAAATACTGTATGAGAACAAGTATCTATTCGATTTGTGCGCGCCTAAAAAACTGTTATTATTTTCTGCGATATTTACAAGCTGCGTTCGAGAAGAAATTACCATTACTCGAGATGGATGACCCAGCCTCCAAGTATAGCTTCACTGATGAAAGCCTGCGAGGAATTATTCGACGAGACGGGCAAAGAAGTCAACGAATGGCCGAATCCAATAGGAGGCCACATGTTTAAACATTGGGAAGCGTTTGAAAAGTTGGGCGAGCGCTTAAGGTCAAATGATTTTTATGTGGACGACGTGACCGAAGTCAGTGTTTGCGTCCTTACGTAATCCCATGAAAAGTCATTCAGATGTTATGAGTGAAATATGTACTTTGACATGTGTCAAATATTCACCCACGTGGTTTAAAAAACGGCAGAGTCGCATCGCTTTATCAAACATTGGTCAACATGTTTATGGAAACATTTACAGCGCCACATTGAAAAAGAAACTACAGTGTGAAAAAGCGTATAGCCGTCAACTGGGATTGGACTTTACAACTTTCACGCTTTGGGACTCACATGTTGGGTTCCAAGAATGAGGAGCATCATTAAATTGAACTTAAAAACAATCATCGGAACTCAAACCAACCCAAATTCTTCCTCTAAGCTTGCTAATTACCCACTTTTCATAATCGTTTGCAAACTTATCTATGAAATCTATGTGGCTGGAGATGTTTGATTTGGGAGCAATTCATAGTCTTATTATAACGAGCGAATCAGTCCTGAAAGGCCCAAATCTGCTTAATGGATCGAAAGGCCGATGGGAAAATTAATCCTCTAGTCTAAGTTTAGCAACTATCTATTTTATTATTTATCTTGTTTGGATTTGTTTTAATTCAGTTATTAATCTATTTTTTCAAACAAGAATACAGTAAATTTTTGTCATTTCACCATTTAAAGAGTTCTCAGTTTTGATACAGACAGATGGATGAGAAATTTGGTGCTAGTGCTATCGCTCTTTTTCGATAATATCGCTGCATTTGCGTCAGAGCTGGGTTAATAAGTTGACTGCGTTCAAGAATCATTTATCACACGCTTCATCATCATTGTCCCAGCGTCAATGTTGCTTTAAAATAACTGTTTATCTTTTATTATGCAGCTAAAATGTCTCGAGTGTTTCAAACTCACGCCACTTTTATTCAAATATTTTGGAAGCAATAAAGCACTAATCTCAGTTGAAGCTAGTCATTGAAAGTCCATTAGAGAATTCTTTCCTGAATGCAGGGATGTAATCGAGCGGGCAATAATTGTAATGGAAAATTTGATCCTCTCATGACGATTTTAGAAATAACAATTTCAAAACTAATTATCTTTATATTTCATTTAAAAGTGCAAAACTTGTGTGCTCTTGTTTTACTTTTTAGGAAAGGTAAAAACTACACAAAGAAATGACATTTGCTCAAACAAAGTGGTTTTGCAAAGCTAGACAACCTTCTTCGTTGCGGAAATTACGCTGTTACTGCTCAAAACTAAACTAGTTCGTCTATGAACGCAAGAGTGACGTTATCAAACGCCATGCTAAAGGTAACACTGTTTACATTATTCAGGCATAGTTAATCGAGGAGACCCTCGATTAACTATGATTCAGGTTACAGATTTTATCTCATGTTCAACCGTGGCATCAAGGGAATCTCAAAGAATTTTGTTCAATATGCTGACGTTAAGCTCGAGGCATTGAATTTAACATTATGCCCTAAATTATGCCACGGTCATTTATCCGACCCTACTCAAGGTTGTCAACGACGAACTTTTCTTGGGTAAATAGCTTTGCAAGTATAATCGTCAAGGAAATTTGATAAGGAATGTCTATTCAAGGACAATTTTACTTAGCAATTTCGGATTTGCTCATGTATGCAAGGAGTGTTTTTTTCCGAGACAGTCCACGAGTAGGCCGGGCAGATTGATTTGTATGAGTAAGACATAATGAAATAATTGTTAATCAGGCATAATGCATTTTAAGCTTTTCGTCTTCTTACTATGATTAAAACTCGTTTTGATCCGAGTTCATCATTATCATTCTAGAAAAGGCGCATTTTTTTTCGAGACGCTGTAACATCTACCGACTGCTTAGAATTACTTGGTCATGATTTATAGATAGCTACCTTCGTTTTGATGAGCAAATAAGTATAATTTACAAGAAAAGCAGTCAGCGTGTAGGAGTCCTGATGCGCTTCAGAAAGCAATACCTACCGGTACCAAAGCACAACTATTTAAAGCTGCTATTCTTCCCTATCTAACTCATTCACACCTTGTTTGGCACTTCTGTCGTTTTAACGACAGTAGAAAGTTGGGGCGAGTACAAGAAAGGGCAGTCAAAGCTATTTACCGCGAAAGATCATCAAGTTATGACAAATTACTGAATACAGCTAGTCTATGCACCTTGCGTAATGGACGGTTACAGGATATAGCTGTTCCTATGTACAAAAAAAAAACCAGATTAGCCTAAAATATATTGCAGACCTTTTTCGAAAGACAAACACCATATATTCCCTGAGAAACAAGGGGTTCGCCATGCCTAGATTTAATGCGACTACACATGGGAAAGCATTCCATCAGAGACATTGGCCCAAAGTTGTGGATTCTAATACCTAAAAATGTAGGAGACCTTCCTGCATTATCTGTATTTAAGCATCGTATTAGAGAGCTTGATTTAAACTCCTAACAGCAACATCAGATCCCTAAAGAGAGAATTATTTGGGGGGAGCGGTGGGGTGGGGGGGGGGGGCAAATAGTTACGACTATTACAAATGGACAAATGCATGTGTGAGCGTGTATGGAGAGCGTATCCTTTCTAAGGTTTTTGCTGAATATATACATTTTGAAATTAATAACCTTTACTAGACTTCACAAATAGGCAATGAGAAAAGTAAAAATATTTTTCATAATTAAATTGGAGATAATGGATGAGGTAAATTCATGTCAGAAGTAGGTCGTTCCTGTTGGCAAGAGCGTACGACAAGGCAAAGAGCTCTAAATACCCATCTCTGTTTTTTTCTCGTCCCACGCTCTAGAAAAGACGAAGAGATTTTCATATACTGTTTATTTAATGATCAGCTTGAAATTCACCGAATCTACTGATTAACATCTTGGTGTTCGGAGCCAACGTATCTCGCAGGTAATCTTTAAAATAGCAATGAATCCATTTCACAATTTCTCTATCACACCTCATAAAGTGTGTCCAGTTTTTGCACATCCTGTATCCCCGAATTTTTACTTTTCCCCTGAGCCATTTCAAGTGTTTCAAGACGACGAACTTTGTCTTTCTCGAAAACGGTGTTAACTGCAGTAGAAGGTTGCATTGTATTTTCATAGGTATCATCCTCACAACTGACCTGTTTTTGTCGTTCTCTTTTGTTTTCAACTCCTTCCATTATTCTTTTTCCAGCATAAGCTATCAGCCCAAAGAAGAAAAATCCAAACGCTATGATACACACGGAGGCCAAAATCAAAGCTTTTGAGAGAGGCACAATTAAAAAAGCACTTATAAGAGCAACGGTGTCCGAAATATAGTTGAAGCTTGCGAGAACCTGACGATGAAAATGGCTCCCAATCACGGATCCCACTGGAGCACCCAACACAACAATCGGCACACAAACTGCCAGGTAATAATATGCCTCGGCACTCACCGCTTGCTGGATGACCTGACGCCAGTAGAAGCCCACTGCTGTGTTTCCTGCCATCAAGACGACGGACGTAGGTGTGGCAGTCTTCTCGCTTACACGGAAGAGAAGGGTGAGAACGCTGAAGCTGCAGATATCCACGCCACTTCCTGCGATAGCTGAGAATATTCCACCGATCAATCCGGTCAGTAGAAGCACAATGAGCTTCCACAATTTGAATTCTGGGATAGTCGTGTATGTTTTCCGCTTGTGATAGCGATTCAAAAGAAACAGAGCAAAAGCGAACGCAAACCACACGCATACAAATCCCATTTTCTTCTGGGCAGGGGTGAGTTGAGGATCGATAAATTCCAAGCCAATTATCATGCCAAAGATTCCTCCGATGGAGCACAATGTTATGGAATGCCATTCAAGCTGCACGTGCATCCACAAGATGGTGAAAGCCGCTGCTGTCATACCGCAGGACTGGATCATAAGTGAGAAGTCACGTGCTACTTCTGGTGCAATACTAAAAGCGAGGGTCATGATGGGAAAAGCAACTGTGCCACCACCTTCACTTGTCATTCCTAAGACCGAAAAAAGCCTTTCTTCGTACGTGTTTGTCACTAAAAATAAGTAATAATGATAATAAAAAGAGATCCCTACAGAACGGAATGCAACTCTTTTACGCTTCCTATAAACCTGTTTAGTGTTTCGTTAATCTTTGAAAAGGTTTCCCAAAGTATACTGTCAAAAAATCGTTTCACGGAAATAACTTTTCGTGAGGACTAGAGATTGGGCGTGAAAACTAAAAAGATTGTTCACTTCCAGCAAAGGACTGCAGCGCAGGTTTGAATTCTTCTGATAATCGACGTCACATAACCCATATTTATTTACTTTAAGAGAATTAAGGATGTTCTGTTTACGAAAGAAAGCGAGATCAGTGACTTTGAAATATGAATCTGTACCTGCAATTAGGGAACCGAGAACCATCGTTATTGACATGAAATATCTGCCAGGAAACAGACTCCAGAAGTTGTACTTGATGGCACAACTCCACCATATGACTTGAAAGAAGATAAAGGGAATAGCTACCCCCATTAGCCGGCGGTGCTTGACAATGAGCCTCTGATAGTATGGCGCGCTCGGATCGAGTGTTTCAAGAGCTTGAGTCTGAGTAGAAGTCAAAGCTTGACCTGTAGGGGTGCAAATGCTATGATAATGTGACCGTTTTCATCATTATTTTATCAACTCGTCATTTTTATCCAAGTTTATTTGTTTAAAGTACTTTGATTTTAATTAGAACGTACTTACCTTCTAAGAAATATTTTCTCATCCATTCACTCAAAGTTCTTCGTTTCTCTCTGTTTGATTTGATAACAGGACTGGTCTGTAAAAAGATGGAGAGATATCATCAACACATTGAGTGTATTTTAATGCCCTTGGTGTATTTACATTTAAACGAAACAAAAGTGGTTCACATCACTTTTTTTCGCAAATTGGGAAGATTCTGTTTAGATTGCAGGTTATCAGCATAGTTTAAAGTAGGAAAGTGGACGACGGTAGTGACCTAATGGTCTGTGTGCTAGACTCTCGGTAGAGAGATCTGGGTTCGGGACATGGGGCCTGTTTCTCGAAAGTCCTGGCAACTTAGCTTAACGGCCCCAAAGCCATATTTTAAATTCAATGAATTAGGAATAATGAATAGAGAAGCAGACTAAGATACCTTAAATATTCCATTTTTTTCTCTTTAGCTACGTGTTTTTTTGTATAATTTGTAAGACTTTTAGGACCCCAGTCTTGAATGAAGAACAGCAGCCCGTTAAAAAGGAATTACCGAGACTTTCGAAAAACGGGCCCTTGGCACGGTCAACTTAAGCAAGACGGAGGAGGGATACAAAGGGAGTATCGATGAGTACATTTCAAATGAGACAAATTCTCCTCAACGGAAAATAACAAGGAATTTAGAGAAATGATTTTCAGGATATTGAAGAAAAATATAAGTGGCCTACTTGGTCAGGTGATGCTTGGGTTTCTACTGCAATTGAGCTATTTTTTGCTTGTTCAATTCCGGGTGAAATTAATGGCTGTCTCTGGAAGGAGCAGTGTCCACTTCCTCGCAAATCAATTAACACGCTGAATTCTCCATCTGCTGTGCTATCTTTTGATTCCATATTTTTCACTTACGGTTACCAAGGCTGCTCCTGTTACCTTGAAAAAAGATTCATAGATGGACAAAATTCTATTTTTTTGTTGTTACCTTTCCTTGGTAACGTCACGCAACAATACAAAGCAAATAGACCTTGCTGAGGAGACTGACGAGATATTCTTTTATATGGGAAGGTTTATCATGTCCTTTGACTCCCTTAGTTGCGATGTTACTAATGATTACCGATGTGAAATATTTACATTTGAAATCTCTCTCTTTAGCCGTCCTGCGTAGATCAAAAAGGGGATCAGAAACAGGTCTGCTATAATGTACAGTAACGGGTTAGTCATGTTTTAATTCATATAAGACTGGGTGAGTGATGACCAATTCGAGGCTATCCAGAGTTTTCTAGTACTAACATTCTTTGGATTATTGAACCGGAATGTAACCAATCAAGTACATAACTCAGCTACTTTGATGAAGCAGCTTTGACCCGAGACTAATTAAACAAAACTTATTGTGATTCAAAACATCCTGCTCACGTGGAGATCATTTGGAATCGTTGCTATAAGGCCAGTTGCAGGCTTGAGTACATCAGAAATTCTGTCCTGATAAAAGCCAAAATTGCGTTGCTTTTTAGATCTTTTTCTGCATACAGTAAATTGGTATCATAATAACTTTTAATTGACGACAACTTCAAGTTTGTTTAGATCTTTTTCTGCATACAGTAAATTGGTATCATCAGCAAATCGGTAAAAGCCAAACTTTTTAGAGGAACGATGCATGTCATTGACATAAATTAAGAAAAGAAGCAGACCAAGTAAAGAACTTTGAGGGACTCCACATACTATTCTCCAGTTTGCTAGAGACAACAGAACCGATTTGGGTTGATTGCAACCTGACAGACAAGTATGACGAGAACCAGTCATTAATCAATCCTCTAATTCCATAATGGGGTAATTTATGCAACAAAATGGAATGATCAACCGTGTTAAAGGCCTTTTTTAAGTCAAGGAAAATGTAACAGGAAAATGATTTTTTATCGATGTTGTTTTGAATTTTATTTAGAATATCCAGAATTGCATGTTGAGTTGAGCAGTTCTCTCTAAATCCATATTGCGACGTAAAAAATAGATCATTTTTATTTATAAAAGATTTAAGGCGTTTGTACATTCTTTCTAAATCCATATTGCGACGTAAAAAATAGATCATTTTTATTTATAAAAGATTTAAGGCGTTTGTACATTCTTTCTTCCAATATTCGATTAAGGACGGACAGTAACGATATTGGGCGATAGTTGGTTTGGTCAATTTCATCATCCGCTTTATAAATTGGAATTACTCATACCGTACTTCAATTTGTGGGGATAGATACCAGCTGAAATGGACACGTTCATTAGTTCAGCTTGGGTATGAGATATAGCTTGACGTGCGGACTTCAAAAGACGAACTAACAGTCGCGTTAGGACAGCTTTAAGATATTTTTTGACGTAGATGTGCTTATTTTTGTTACTGAACAGAACAAAAAAATCATCGATACCAAACTTCATACATAAATAGCTTCACAGCTTCTTCAGACAATGAGCAAAGACGTGTAAATTCATCTTAAGAGTTTACAAAGTATGAATTATGAAAATCGCAACAGTAAAAGGCTTGCCTCCATCAGAAGCCACCAATGGAATGCTAAGGTAAAGTGATAGTTGAAATTCTTCGACGCGACCGTTTTAAAGACATAGTAAAGGGAACTGTCTTGTCTCGTGAAATTGTGCCATCCTGTCAATGTGCTATTGCGTCATGTCATGAATTTTGTCATCATGGCATTTCCATCGTTAACTTATCATCTCTTCTTAAGAAATGTAATGGAGCAAAACAAAACTCTAAGCAGGAAATTGATATGCCTCTCTTGTTTGTAAACAGAATGGTTTTTTTTTTTTAGTGTTCTATTGGACACTTCAATATAGGCGGGAAACATAAAACGAAATAGATATTACTTTATTTTTGTTTACTAAACAGAAAAAAAAATAATCTACACCAACCTTCATTTATAAATAACTTCACAGCTTCAAAAAACAATAAGGAAAAACGTGTAAGTCCGCCTTAAGAGTTTACAAAGTATGAATTGATCAAAATCGCAAAAGTGAATATCTTGCTCCGTCAGAAGCCACTAATAAAATGCTAAGGTAAAATGATAGTGGGAGATAGGGTTCATTTCCTCAATAAGAAAGACTTTGAGTAGTTAAGATACTCTATTGTCCCAGAACCGCCCTTTCTTAACTACTGCTTTGAGCGGTCTCTGTCAAAACTGTTGCGAGCTTTAATTTGGACCGAGCAAGTACAAAGTTGGACTGATTTTAAGTACTATAAGTAAGTACTATAAGTAAGACGAAGACCAAAAGTTATACAATAAATCTTGCAAGGATACCCACCACAAATTATAGATGCAGACTCACTGCTTTAAACCTCGGTGCTTCATTCGTATCGATCTGAAGTACCTTTAAAGTGATTATCGAGAATTTCTATTAGAAGGATTATTACGCCACGTTACAGCAGCCTGAAGACATCCTCTCGGTGAGAGTGAAGGTGAATACTCAACTGTCTAAATTAAAAGGGGTAAGTTTCTAAAGAAACTAAGGTGCTGCGTCGGTGGGGGTAATAAGGTAATTTGGTTATATCAACCAAGTTGACGTAAATTGGCCACCGTATAGAGTTGCAAAGCTGACGTTTTGAGCGTTAGCCCTTCGTCAGAGCGAATGGAGGAATTGTGGGCTGTGTGTGGGTTTATATGCATAAAGTGGAGCCACGCTATTGGTGGGAACATGGTTACGAGAAAAGCACGTATAAATTGGTAGAATGAAAAGCGTTCGTCGAAACCCATGGAGTCAAAGGTGCCTATTTGAAAGATAAACTTTTGCTGAAGAGTTTTGTGGCTTTCCGAACTACCTAAATGCAAGGAAAGTCCGTACACTGTCATATGCTGCTTAAAATGACTAGGTTCATTAAAGTGTCTGCGACTAGTTTTGATGCGTCCTTGTCATTCCTTTCCACGACGCGAAACGCGTTCTCGGAATCGATCACCTTGTCGCCTTCCTGTTTCGCCGATGTATATCTTTTGACAATAAGTGCAAGTTCTGCAATAGATGACGTTGGTGGAAGTGCACGTGATCAGTGATCTTAATGGATCGTTTGGGTCCCGATATTTTATCGGCGTTGTGAATGCAAGGACAAGTTTTGCCTCGTGCGCGAGCGCATTTAAAAGTGCTGGGTTAGTCACTATTTTGGAATGAACTTCTGACCAAAAAAATTACCTATGTTTAATGATTGAACTGAGTTAAATCCATTATTCTTAAAAAACTTTAAATTGCTTCAAAACAGTCCAGAGACTAGTATTATCTTTTTGCAAACCCCACTCATTCCGTTCAAACGCGACAAAAAACATTTTTAAGAGGCTGTCTCTCTTATTTCCACCCTGTCAATTTCGCGTCAAAAATAATTTTGCTTGAAACCCTGTCAACAAAAAGACTTTTCTTTAGGAAAGAACTAAACTATATCTGGTTTTATTCGAAATAACTTTCTGACTGCGTCAGGGGCCATAACTATTCCCAGTCTATAGGGACCGTCCCAACGCCTAGAAAATTGAAAAATAGGCATGTTTCGTAACACTGTAAAATATTTCTCTTCAAGAATCAGTCATAAAACTCCACAAGTCTACATTTCGAAGTTTGGGGGCTGAGATTTGGAATTTAAAGCTGAACGATGGCAGTATGAAAGACATCCGTGGTTCCGTTTTCACAGAGGTCCGCATTAACCATTGCGGGTGAACCCGCTGGCCATTTATTTTTTCTGGAAGGCCTGCAAGTGTAGTATTGGCATGCAAGTGCTTTTTCGAAACCAAAAAGGCGTCAGTCTGTAGCGAGTCTTCAGCGAGGTTGATAAAGCTTTCAGAATGTAGAGGTGACATCAATAAACATGTACAAGAGTGTCACTTAGGTGAGCTTAGGGGAAAAGTACAAGAATATGAGCTTATCGTTAACAGGTCAGGGTTGCCACACGACCTTTCCCCGTATCAACTTGAAGAACTTTGGATAGGGTAGAGTAGATAAGGGTAGATAAGTTTATCTCTCACATTTTCACAGAAAATCTGAATTACAATGTGGTTACAATTATTTAACAAATATATAAAATTACATGCGTGGATAGGGACTGGGCTACAATGGGTTTAGAAATACAAGATAATTAATTAAATAATTAAGAATTAACATTTAACTATGCGGGTATGCAAATATATATAAAAAGAAACTCTTATTTGTTGAAGGCTAAAATAGTCCTTGGGAAAAAGCTGCGGCGCAGTCTTTCGGTCCTGCATTTAGTCACTGAAAAATTGCTAGCGTTCCTCAATTGATACTGATGCACTTGCTTTCTTTCTTTCGGGAGATGTTTAAAAAGTGGCCCTCCTCTTGAGATATTTTCAAGAGTTTTAACACAAAGTTCACTACGTCTTTCAACTAATGTTCTTAAATTAAGGAATTGCAGAGCTTCTGGGTAAGATAAAGTAGGTACTATGATTTTAAGAGCACGCTTCTGTATTCGTTCTAGCTCTTGTGAAAGGTAGGATGGGAGGGCGTGGTGCCATACTATACAGCAATATTCATAAACAGATCGTATCAGTGAGATATAGATAGTGGTTAAATCATTCATCTCCACACCCCCTCGACGGAGTACTCTGAGTATGTGTAGGCGTTTAGAAGCCTTGGTGACAGTAGCTTCAATGTGATTGTTCCATTTTAAGTTATTCTGAATCACCAGGCCAAGTACTTTGTGTGAAGTTACAAGCTCTAATTGTTGGTCGCCAATCTTCAAATGAGGGAGTTCTGTGGGTTTCTTGAGAAAGCATATCCGCATTTCTTTACACTTTTTAGCGTTGAGTTTCATCCAGTTACTGGAGCTCCAAGAGGCCACAGTATCGAGACTTGTTTGGATGGTTGAGGTGCTGTTCCTTACGAGCCCCTCAGACAACGATACATCATCTACAAACTTCCAAGTGAGGGATTCAGGATCAGAGATGTTCAAGTTATTTATCATCACCAGGAACAACATTGGACCGAGTTTTGTTCCCTGGGGGACGCCGGCTGTTGTTGGAAGCCAGTCAGAGATGGAGCCAGGTAACAACGCATTGTCGACGGTTAGTTAGGAAGCTTATTATCCACGGTATTAAAAATATGCGAACTCCTAAGCCCAGAAGCTTCTCTATCAGTACGTTGTACCCGATACGATCGAAAGCCTTAGAGAAATCTAGAAAGCAAAGGCGGAGGTGTCGCCCGGGTGAGTCGAGGTACGTAAGCCAGGTGTGAATCATGTCCAGTAAACAATACGTTGTTTAAGTTCCCTTCAGGCACCCAAACTGATTTGGGTCGATTTTATCCTTGACATCGTCAATTAACCATGTAACTACGAAGTCCTCAAGGACTTTGGACAGACAGGGAGTCAACGAAATAGGTCTGGTGTCGCCTTCATTCATAGGTGGATGTACTTTTGGGATGGGTATTATATTAGATTCTTTCCAGGCTGCTGGTACAACGCCAGATCGGAGTGATGTGTTAAAGATGGTGGTGATAGGTTCAGCTAGTTCGTAAGCAAAATCTTTGACAATGCGACAGGGTACGTTGTCTGGACCATGGGCCTTGGAGGCTTTTATTGCAAGTAACTTCTTGCAGACTTCGTGGGGTTGCACAAATGGGGCTTCTGCCTCAGCAGGGAGGAAAGCTGGTAGTAGATTACTGTCTAGTGGCGGTATGTCCGAATTAACTGAAACGTAAAATCGATTTAAACTGTTGACGAGTTCTTGTTGGCTCATGATTTTCCCGTCACGCTCCAGTGAAATAAGGGATGGCTTTTCAGATCTGCCAGACATTTGGTTGATAAAGTTTCACCACTTGCGGCAGTCATCTTTCTTTAGGTGTTGTACTTTGTTCTTATAAAAGGACTTTTTCCTCTTCGCTATTTCTTGCTGGACTTTGTGTTTCAAAGAGCGCCAGGTTGGGATGTTGCCGCTGTGAAATGCTATCTGTCGGTCTTTAATCATGAGCTTGAGTTCAGGAGTTATCCATGGCTTATCTGTTCGATGCAGCTTGATGGTCTTTGCGGGGAGGATCCGATTAATGGCGTCTGTTAGTTGGATGGTAAACGAGGATGCTAGATCGTCAACAGACGGACTGGGTCCAAGGTCGATGAACCATTCATGTGTAGTAGCTCATCTTCCAAAGGCGTCGAGTCCAGATCGAGGGTAGTGGCGCACCAGGCGCTTAGTGGATTTAACCCCAGGGGATCGCCTGTGCACTTGGCTAGGATGCCACAGTACGATGTTATGATCACTTGAGCCTAGCGGAGCACGAGTAGTTGGACTGCTATACAAATTATGCATGTTCGTTAGTATGAGATCTAGTATAGCAGAGTCTCTGGTAGGTTGTTGGACGACTTGCTTTAAACTGTGATGAGTAATCAAGTTACTGCAATCAAAATCGTTGAAATCGCCAAGAAGGACCAAACCATGATCAGGGTGTTCGTTACGCAGACGGTCAGTAGTATTAATTAAATAGTCATTCAGTTCTTTTGACTGTCGGAAGGTCGACCTGGAGGATGATAAACAACACAAATAGCTATGCCAGATAGAGGTCTTGGCAGGCGTCTGGGACGCAAAGTAAGCCATAGGCATTCAAAATTCGGGTTTTCTAAGTCCAAGCGCCGCTTACAAGGTATCACATTGTTCAAATAAACACAGATTCCGCCACCTCGGCCAGCTACACGATCTTTACGGAAAAGATTGAAAGCACCCATTGACAAGAGGCTGTCATCGATATCACTACGCAGCCACGACTCTGTGATAACGACTAAGTCGACTGGTTTTGTTGCCAATAATGCTGTTAATTCGTCCAGCTTGGGAAAGAGGGAACGAGCGTTCAATAGGCAAAGGCTTGGTAGCATCGCTTTCTTACCAGCTATCGAGTTGTTGTTGTTGTCGCCACTGCTGATGTTGCTGTGCGTGTTGTTTAGGGCAGGGGCCGCCAAAGGTGTTAGCTTGATAACACGTACTGATGGGGCTTTACGTCTTTTAAAAGCTTGAACACGTTCGGTAATCCTCACGGGAATTACTCTCTGTATATTAGCATGTTTGCCAGGAGAAATAACAACACAGTTATTAATATTCGATCCTGCCGAAGTTAACCTTTGGGAGGTTGTTATTCTTGAATTGCGTCTAGAATGAGCAATTGTCTTGATGTTAAGAGTTCTAGAATTGCTAATATAATTGCATAAGTTCCAAATCCCGAGATTTTGTAGATGGAATTTCAAATCTTGGTCGATCGGTGGATTGCTGATGTTTTTGCCGTAATGAATCAATTGAGAAGATGAATATATCACACGGTGTGTATTTTCCGATTCGTCGTTATGATGGTGGTTTAACGTTGCTCCGGGCTGTGGATGAACATCTCCGCTTTGTAAGATGACTTCTGCGCTAGGAGAGCGAATGGTATTTGAAGGTTCGGGTAGTTGTAACACCACTGGGCCATGTTTGGTGAATTTAACCAAAGGTGTTTTAATCCTGTGTGTACGCTGCACTTTAAGTGTCCGGTGTTCGCTAGCGAGTGTAGTTACTTTGGCTAGGTTTTTAGTATGCTCTTCGGGTGTAGCAGATGACTTAAAGCAGGGTGTAGCGGCCAGTAAACAAAAAAAATATCGAGAGCCTAATGGAGACGCGTTCGTCCGCCATTAGACCCCAGTCCCTTCATTTCCCCAGTCCCAGTCCCCATTCCCAGACCCCAGTCCCTTCAAAAAGCATATAGGAAACATGGGTAAAAACTGGCGACCGCGTCGCACTTGCCAGTAGCCGCTGCACAACGACAGGAAAAAGCAGCTAAATACTAGAAATGCAGTTCATCTCGACGTGTCAAGGGAAATTAATACCATCTTTGCACAACTCGTTCTAACAGGTTCCCGTAAGTGTGACTTTTATGTAAATTCTAGCTTACCAATCAGGTATTGTCCTAAAATGTGCAGCACGGTTTAAATTAAGATAAGATCTACACATATATTGAGGTGCGGTAAATATCAGAATTCAGTATTTTGGAATTTGATTAACATTTGGGTAAAAGCTCACACGCGAGTGAGTATACAAAAAAACAAAAGTCAAGAATCCTTTCCTGCAAAAAGTCTATCTGAGGTCAGATGCAGCCGGTTGCTATCAAGACAGCTCCCTAGTAACCGCTGTGGAGATGTCGCAAAAGGAGTTGGAGTTGAAGTTCATAGTTATCAGTACTCGGAGCCGTAGTCTGGTAAAGACATTTGCGAAGGTATCCTCTGCCCAATGAAGTCCTCTATTCGCGCTTACTGCAACGAAGGGCACGATATTCTAATTGCCGTGGACATGAGAGATGCATTGACGCAACACCCAGTGAAGGGAACAACCACTGAAGTTAGCATAGTCGACGAATCAAAGAACACTCTCTGTATAAATAAGATTGCGCATTTTAGTAGCTTCCACAACTTCGAATATGGAGATACCGGTCTGAGAGTTTGGAAATGTTATCGCATCGGTAAAGGGAAGTACATTCCATATGACGTGATTGATATCAAGCACCAAGGTCAAACGTCCCTTCAAGCCATAGAATCTCAAGGGTTTTATGATCCTCCTGAAAAGCGTGTGGTCAAGCGTGGTTCAAAGGACAGCAAGGAAACAGAGAGTAGAACGCGATTGTTTGAATGCTCTGTGCTTGGATGTGTTGAAGTGTTCGAAACGTTTTCGCAACTAGAGCTGCACCTGGACGTTGGAAAGTATGCAGTCAGCAGGTTAAGCCAGTATGATGCAATCAAAATGGACTGGGCCCTTTAAGTTCTCGTCGATAGATACCGCTGGTATCGAGTTTTCGAGCTGTTCGTCAGATTCCAGCACACCACTCACTTTTCCTGGAGATACTTCGCGCCACTCGCCTCTACGAACAGGATGGGCCGTAGGCAAAGCGAGGGGCAGTGTTAGATTTTCAAAGAATGTAAAAGAATACCTAACGGCACGGTTTACACTTGGAGAAAGAATTGGGTTAAAGGCAGACCCCCCCCTCCCCCCAAGTTGCAGTGGACATGCGAAATGCGAAAAATGAGTCAAATGCACGTTTGTTCACTAGAGAACAATGGCTGACAAAGAGCCAAGTTCGGAGCTTTTTCTCCCGGCTAGCAGCAATGCGACGCAAATATCAGGGTGTGATCGGGATACCGCTGGACGAGGAGGAAGATGTCCAATGCGTCTAGAAGAATTCTGAGAGACAAGATCTGGTAGACAAAGTTAACAAAGAGATCAAAGTCTCGCATCCAATCTGCTACGACACGTATGACCTATGTGAACGTTACCACAGTAACACAGTTCAGAAATTCAATGTGGTTTTGTTGAGAGCCATCTGTAATCATTTTGAGATCCCTGTACAATTGAAAGACAAAAAGCAGATCCTCGCAGACAAACTGTCGGACGTGATTAGTGATTTTCAATGTGTTTCACGGTGGAATTATGTAAAAAACATGTCTTATATATCCAGTTGTTGAAAGTGTAAAATATGTTCTACAGATACAAACTGCCTTTAGTTCCTATATCAAGTTCTGAAGGCGTTGTTATAGTGTAATACTCAAAGTTTATAATATCTCTGACATTAAATTTTGTCGTGCTTTACGCGCTTAGAATTCATAACTAAATCAGTGAAAGATATTACCTAGTTGTCGACATGTCAAGCAGTGTCTGATACACGATATAGGCATCGCACTGAGCCTTGCTCTTCTTGTCAAAATTATTTTTAACGAAAACAGGGATTAGCCTGTTCAGCTTGTCGCAGTCAGTGATATTTTTTTTTTATAAAAACGATTGAAAATTTACTGGAAGCAACACTTATAACAACTGTTCATACGAAGCATGTGTCAAAATTTTTATCACGTTGGTAGCCGATTTCTCCGGCTATTGACAGGTTGCTGGTCTGTGGACACAATCGACACGGAACCGAGAGAGGCAAGCTCAAGACATTTGAAATTAATTTATTAATTATATCATATCAAACTCCAGGCAAAAGTATTTGTACTTTTCAGCCACAATTTTCTCCCCAAATATTACATTGAGGTGTAAATTGGGATAGAACAAAACCATGCGACACAAGCTATCAGCGGTCTTCTCTTTTGTGCGGACCTTTGTGAGAACAGTATAACATCGAATGGGATCGTCGTGATCTAGATTTAGGCGATCATTTCTTCACCTCAGAAGCCTAAAACCTTCATTTCCCCCTCACCTTTTAGATATAGAGAGGTCATCTGATTCTGGAAATATTCAGCACGGAAGCGATATTAAATGGGTGATTAACCGCGAAATGTGGCTATAATTCCGATCATTTGTTTTGATACCACGAATCCCGATGAATGCCGCCTTCTTTTCGAAGGCAATACCTAGCTATTTGTTGAGGTTGTCATGGATTTCAGCAATTTCGTTATTTGAAAAATACTGAAGTTAGCCATGAAGCCGGGCTGCAAAGCGGGTAAGCTGTATTTATGACTAAAACTGCTGCAGTAGTTTGATTTTAGTGTAGGTGAAAAAATCGCGAATGTCCGTGCATATGCTGATTCAAACGGTCATAACTTTTGAAAAATCGAGAACGTAAAAGGGTTTTTGCATACCTTTGCCTATAAAGGTCTAAACTTAACGGCTGTGTAGGATAGAGTTGTCAACAAGGTCCCAAATCCTAAAACGTCTAAATAAAAGTTATTTACAGCCATTGGCCGATGGCGATTTACAGTGGTCAGAATATGCTAAAAGTCGCCTTTTCAAATACATTGAGAGGGAAAATTTTAACTTTCTTGGCAAACTAGAAAGGTTTTGAAGCCATGTGATATAAATTCGGTGGCTTAACTATGCGAATCAAAAATTTTACAATGTTACAAAATATGCCTATTTTTCAATTTTCGAGACGTTGCAACGGTCCCTACGGACTGGGAGATAATTATGGCTCTTAACGCAGTCAAAAAAATTATTTCGAATCAAACCAAGTCTAATTTAGTTCTTTCCTAAGTAAAGTCTTTCTGTTGATAGAGTTTCAGGCAAAATTATTTTTGACGCAAAATTGACCGGGTGGAAATAGAGAGACAACCTCTTAACTCTCAACGGTGGCCAATTTACAATTTCAACTTAGTTGATTTGACCAAATTGTCTAAATCAAATCCTGTGTAAAAGAGCAGCTTAGTTGTCATGTTTTGTTTCAAAGTTGCCATGGTATGTCTTTCTTCACGCAAAAAATGTAGCACCAATTTCAGTTACCTAGTAGAAACCTGTCGCAGTAAAAAGCGTAGTTTTGCTTTCGTAATGGGAGAAGACTGAATGATAAAATGGAGTTTTTGGAATGCGATATTGAAGTTCAGATGGGAATATATTTGAAAACATTGGCGTAAACGTGTTCATTTATTTATGTTGGCTTTTAATGTTAGGGAGCACCTCAGAGTATCATGGAACTGTCAGAGCAATTAGCTGACGGCAAATAAGGAAAGTAACTGATATAATATGCAATAAGAAATATTTTTTGCTAATTCAATAATTAGTTCTCAAAACGTATATGTGAAAATATTCGCACCAATATGCAAGAAGAGCGCATGCTACATCGATCAAATGTTAAACAAATTATTGAGTCTACCACAAATGCGGTCATTGATTCATTATCGAGCGCCAAATGGCGGATTTTTAGAAAGTTATATTGCATGGACAAAAATCGATTAAAGCAATGTCGTATAACGTAATTACAAGAGACCATGATGACTTGGTTACTGAATATACGTATATTTTCCTTTGGAAGCCCGGAATCATCTCTATTTTTCGAAATTATTTCTAAATTAAAATGAAACTTTGTTTAATAACCCGGCATTCTTCTTTGAAATTAAAGGTGATTCAGCTACCTACGCTGTTGTTAGATGCTTTTTCTTACACTCAGTGGATACCTTTTTATTTCTGGCTTTGGTTTGTCTGTTACAATTCACTGCTAACGAAACTAGCTGAGATCTCAACTCTCAACTCTACTCAATTTAATTCTATTCTGATTGAAAATGCTGTTCGCCAGCTGATTTAGGTGACACTAAAGGTGACACGACTAGGCTGTCAATCTTCATGCATCGTCATCTTACTTTCTCAACCAGCAAATCACGTTAAGTTACGTGCAGCAGTTCTTACATACTAAGTGTGCACATCGAGTTTTTTACGCATTACAAAACGACTCCTACCTAAAATTTTATACTAAAATTTCAAGATCGGCCAAAGCAGAAACAATATTGATCATGTAAAAATTGTAATTGACTTACTGGAAGAATTAGAATCATACTTGGAAAGGTATCTTGAGAGAATATAGCCTTAGAAGGCTCTTACATAACAACAGAATAAACAGAAAACTTGGAGAAGAAATGGCGTACACAAGTAGCGCCACCAGTGAACTATAAAAAGTTCCCTGGTTTAAAACTCAGTGCGGAAGATGAAAAGTACAAACGGTTTACCCTTAAGGTCACTTAAAGACAAACAATCATCTTTAGCGAACAATAAGCAAAAACGCGTAAATTCACCTCAAGAGTTTACAAAGTATTACTTGATGAAAATTGCAAAAGTGAAAAGCTTGCCTCCATCAGTAGCTACTAATGAAATGCTAAGGTAAAATAATACTGGGAAATCGGGATCATTTCCACAAAGATAAAGATGTTAAGCGGTCTCTGTCAAGACTGTTCCGAGCTTTAATTTGGACAGAGCAAGTACAAAGTTGGACTGATTTTAAGTGTTTGAGTGCTTTAAGTAGACGAAGCCCAAATGTTATGCAATAAATTCTCCAAGGATACCTGCCACAAAATAATAGATGCAGACTCCCTGTTTTAAACCTCGGTCTCTCACTCGTATTGATTTGAAATACCTTCCAGTAGGTTATCGAGAATTGCTGTTAGAAGTATTATCACACCATGTTGACAGCAACCTGAAGACTTCCTGTCGGTCGAGAGTTAAAGTGAATACCCAACTGTCTATATGAAAGCCTGTGTAAAATGCAATTCAATTATCGCGTTTTGTTTCAAAGTTGCCATGGTATGTATTTCTTCATGCAAAAATGTAGCACAGTTCCGCTTTCGTAATGAGAGAAGACTGAATAATATAGTTTACTTTAAAATGGAGTTTTTGAAACGCGATATTGAAGTTGAGATGGCAATATATTTGAAAAAATTGGCGTAAACGTATTCATTCATTTATGTTGGCTTTTAATGGTAGGGTGCAACTCAGTGTATATTGGATCGTGAAACTGTCAGAGCAATTTGCAGACGGCAAATAAGGAGAGTAACTGATATAATATATAAGAAGAACTTATTTATTGTTGATTCAAGATACAGTTTTTAAAACATATATTTGAAGATACACCTAATTGCAATAAGGTTGTCAAAGAAAAAAGCAAAGAGCAAAAAGCCAAATAGGAATTAATTAGCCATGTGATTTACATTTGCGTATTTTAATAATTTAACAATTACTTAAGAAGTCATTAACAATAACAAGACACACACGTGTCTTGTTATTGTGAATGACTTCTTAAATAATTGTTAAATTATGAAAATACGCAAATGTATATCACATGGCTAAGTAATTCCTATTTGGCTTTTTGCCTTTTGCTTTTTTCTATGACAACCTTATTGCAATTAGGTGTATGCCCGCCAATATGCGAAAAGAGTTGCATGCTGCATCGATCAAATGTTAAGCAAATTATTGAGTCTACCACAGATGCGGTCATTGATTCATTATCGAGCCCTAAATGGCGGATATTTGGAACATTATATTACATGGACAAAAAAATAGATTAAAGCAATGCTGTATTACGTAGCTACAAGAGACCATGATCACTTAGTTACGGAATATACGTGTATTTTCGTTTGGAAGCCCGGATACTCTTTACTCGTCAAAATCATCTCATAATTAGAACGAAACTTTGGTTGATAATCCGGCATTCTGCTTTATACATTAATGGTGATTTAGCTACCTAGCTATCTACAGCAGACATCTGCTGCAGAATACCACCCAACAAGTGAATAGTTGCCTGCAATCTAAATAACTGCATAAAATTGAAATTTATCCCATCGAAAAGACATTATAATTAACAAACATTGTCTGCTGTGGACCACTTGCATAATTGGATTATATTCGTTGTTTATCATCGGCGTTCCAAAATGGGTTCCATCTCTGTTCGATGACCACTCGCTGTTCAAGGAATCGGCTTGCATTTCACGGCCCGAACCAGCTCCCTTTCTGAAGGATCGACGATCGGACTTGCAAAAACTGCGGATATCAATACTAGGCGTAGACCTCACTCAGGGGCTCATGAGTTATGAATTGTTTTATTCCGGATCGTTCTCTTTAGTTAAATAAGAGCATTTTGATATTAAGAACGAAAGAAATGAGGTTCTTAAGGAAAGTTGTGATTGTTTTCAATTCTTTATCTGAGGCCTGAAAAAATGCTGAACTGAAGATTTTGCTTGGACGTCAGTTTCAATAGTCTTAGGTAACAAAGTTATTATTCGTTGTCCTTTTGCAGTTTTAAGTCGGTTTAGCAGGAGATGAAACCCATGAGATATTGACAAGCAAAGTTTAAAAGTAGCAAAGGCATAACAGGGATTTTGTCCTGCCTAGAGATTTGTTTTGCTCCATTAGGTTTCTGTAGAAGAGATGATAAGCTAAATAAGTTAAAGATGGAAATGCCATGATGACAAAACTCATGACATGACGCAATAGCACATTGACATGATGGCGCAATTTCACCAGATGACACAGTTCCCTGACTACGTCTTGAAAAGGCTCGCCTCTATCAAATCCAAATCACTGAGCTAGCTCCATTTTAAGCTATGACTATAATGCCATGTTTGTCAAAAATAACGGTAAAACTTGCTTTAAATAACTCTCGCTGAGCCTTTTTATGAACAATGAATTATTAAACGTGGAATTAGATGGCGTGAGATTAGCCACAGTTGAAAGTCTTATGTAAAACTTAACTCAATCGGAAATACTTCTTTATCACTTTGAAAGTTGATCCAGCTCGGCAATATTGTCTCATCTCTCGAAGGTTCCGCAGTTTGGTGAGTTTGTTTTGGCTAAAGTGGAAGTGCTAATTATGACTGCAGTAAAACTTATCCGTTTAAGAGAAGAGAGCCGCAGGATACTATACAGCAGTCTGTGGAGTACCATCCTCAAACAACATTGAGTGTTACTCTCGCTAAGAGCGGCCCTCTCAACTTCCCGTCCGAAAGAAGTTTACCATAATTTTTTTCCTATGAAAAGAGTTTAGGTCACATGTTTAAAAACTTTTTTTTCCGATTGCCTATTTTTACCTCGCCACAAGCAAAAATTGACTTTTAGCTAGACCACCCCTGTAGACAACGTTCGAAAGCGTAAATTTCACAGCTTTTGTCCGGCGCACTCCAACCGTAATAGTGTAGCTCACTGAATTCTCTCTCGCTTCAAGTTACAAGCTATATTCAGTCAGTTCACAGACAAAATATGGAAACTTCACTTGAAATCTTATTCATACCTTCGACTTTATTTGCATACCAGAAACGAACCAATTTAAAAAAAAGAAATCGTAAAATGCAGGCGTAAATCGGGCTAAAAAACATATCGCAGAATAGTTTATACACCAGTGAGGTCACCGATTGCCTCAAACCTGCGGGTATCTCTCTAGCTTTCATCCACTATCGTCTTGAAAACAATGCCAATCAATGTAGTTATTTAATCGCGCACGTGTCAAAGCTCATTTGCATAATTCTGAGAAATGATCAAGATTTGTCTAGGCTTTCATAACAATTGGAAGGAAAATGAATTGCGAGTTGTCCTAAAACGTTGCATAAATATGATCAGTCGCAACACTTGCGCGAGCTACAAAGTAAACAAAGGCGATCAGAAGGCACTTCCTCGATACTTTTCCTTGAGTCAAGTCAAGAGCCACGAACAGAGTGGAGAAGATCAAAATTAAAGAATCCAATTTGGCATTCTGGTCATTGAAAACATACTTTGTAGCTTAAAAGGACACACAAACAAGTTAGAATACATGTACCTTAACAGTGTTATTTACAAAACAACCGTTCTGCACGAATGCTTACAGTTTCTAAGAACGTTTAGCACACGGAATGCGATCAACTGGCCCTCCTTTCTGAACATTTATTGCCGTCATTAGAGATTTGATGTTGTTACAGCCCACAACGTTCTTGAGGGACAAGTTCAATCTTTCCTTGCGACCAAACCCGGTCTGGTATATTAAATGACGTCATTTTTCTTACCAGTCTATTTATTTCATGACTTGTTTCGCAGGTATGTAAATTGTAACTAAAGAGTAGTTAGTGTAACGAATTAGAACCGGTAAAGGAATTGGGGATGGTGTTTGAGTCTACACTGGTCTACCCTCCTCCCCCCCTGTTCAATATTTTTTAGGGGGGGAGTGAAGGCTCTAGCATACCACGATCCAGCCCGCTTGCCTTAGTTAAGTCTATTACTCACGTGCATGTTTGTTTAGCGGAAAGGAGAGGTTAATTTTTTCAGTTATTTATATGTTGTGAGATATTTATCGCCAAAACAATGTGTACCTGTTTCATGGAAAGCAAAGATTGTAGTGGCTGCGGGTGTGTAAGAGTTTCAGCCCCGATATCTCTCCTGGAATGCTAGGACGACGTATCAAGTCGTTCGAAGTACTAGCATCTATCCAGCGAAATCCTCGAGTACGAGTAAATTTTGCTTCGTTGCTGTCATTTTGGCTTCGAAATGGAAGTATAAAACGGAAATCTGTGTATTCTAAACATCGGAAAGCTTCAGGAAAACACTAGAAACGGGGTAAAAGTACTTTTCAGCACCCAGAGCGCAAAGGAAAGTGTGAGGCAGTGAAAGGAGGCCGAGTTTTCTACGCCAGACTGGCTAGAAATGTTTTCGAAGTTTTCGAAACGATAGGTCCAGTCGAATCACATGAGTAATATGGCTAAAACACATTTTTAATGAACCTCTATATAAGGTTCACATGCTATTGCCATAAACACAGTACGTGTAGCGAATGTATGCTTATGTTCTCAAAGGACATCTTGAGAGGATTCCACTGAGTAGATATTTATTTATCGTGGAATTATTTATCTTCTTTAATAATAATTGTCATTTTGTGGCCTCTTCTTTAGATTCGTTCAAAGTATAATTTGATATTAAGATTTTAATGATGTGCAGAATGTGATAGTAGAGGCAGAAGCACACACTAAGTTCACCAAGTAACATCTGTATTGGTAGGACAAGTATTGATAGATGATTATTTGCGCTTAGTACACTGTGAATTTCAAATTATTCTTTAAGTAAATAGCTTTTTGTGTAGCTGTTCCACTTTAGCGCCAAAACGCAGTCACAAAGAATCTGGGGACGAATTAGCTTTTTTATACTTAAATCGGCGCAACGAATTTAAATACTTGTCTGACATCAACCGAACACATCCGCTAAAAGAACATGTAACGAGTTCTGTAAAGATGTATGGATTACCCAACAGAATTGTAAGTGACATTTCGCTGCGAATATTTCAGCCCTTCAAGTGTAATTTCATATTTAAAACGCAATTCCTTCAATTGCTTTGCAGTTTGACTGTTGCCGATGTTACTGTAAGTCATGGAGGTGTTACGACTGATCATGTTTATGCAACATTTTAGGAGAACTCGCAATTCACTTTCCATTGTTGAAGAATCATAGCATGAAAACTGAAAATTCTTAATCTTGGGATCCTAAAGGAACTTATGAGATCGAAGACAAATCCGAATATGTGGAAGCATTGTAGCAGTTTTAAACGAACGATGTAGTTAATTCAATATTACCACAAGTGAAAACATTGAAGTGCCGCAGTCAGGATGAAACATATTTGAGATTTAAAAACGATCTCTGGCTAAAATGATTAAAAAGCTACGAGCTTTCGACTGCCCGAACTGCAGTCTGCGACGGGTAAATTGAATAATAGGAAAGTGACGAGAAAATTTGAATAAAGAAACGAACTGCGAAATAATGAGAATGTAAATGATTATGAATATTTGTCAAAAAGAATGTTGTGTTGTCCAGTTAACGGGCAAGATAACGCAGATAACAATTCTTGCCCATTATCTGGGCAATGCAACATTCTTTTTAACAAATATTCATTATCATTTACATTCTCATTATTTCGCAGTTCATGTCTTTTTCAATTTTCTCTTCGCTTTCTTATCACTCTTTTTACCCGTCGAAGACTGCAGCTCGGACAGTCGAAAGCTCGTAGTTTTTTTTAATCATTCTAGCCAGAGATAGTTTTTAAATTTCAATTACCACAAGTGTAGTTTATTCATTTAGACTGGAACAACTTGAATCTAAGACGTAAGAAAGCACTGAAGTGGAAACTTTCCATACAGATTATACATAAACCTCAATACTGCCAATATTCAAGGATACAACTCGTTAATCGAAATCAGATAAAGGCGTACTCTTTGCATTTTCTTCTCAGTTTATAAGACATTGTATTTTAATTTATCCTTAGCATCTTCCAAAATATACCAAAAGGTGTGGCGGACATTATGTTGGAAGAAATCGAAAGTGATGACGCAGGAATATTAGCAGCTGAAGGCTTTTGAAAAGTCCCGCATTAAATGTACTTCCCTTAGTCTTAAAACTCATAAAATGGTCTTCAGTGTAACCCTTTGCCTCTACTTTAGGTTAGACTTTGAGAGATATTTCTTTTATTGTACGAAAAGGTTGGAAAATGTTTTTGCTTTCCACGATGAGCGATTGTCTCGGTATTTGGTTAAGGTATTTGCTTTCTCTTTTCTGTTGTGACTGTTTGAAAAGGGACTAACAAGGAACATTGATCAGAAAGCGACAACATATAGTGATCTTTCTTTTTCTGTCAAGAAAGATGCCGTTCGTGCACACAGCGAACAGTTATCAAAGACATTCATCTATATGGTGGTGAGTCTTGTTATTTACCCACCTTGAATTTCAAGTTTCTTGACTGCACACGATGAGGCTGATTAGCGCCGGTAATGATTTATTCATTGGAAATGTGCAATAATTTCAAAAGAAATCTAGAATCTTGTTCGCAGAGTTATTTGTTTCCTTCGTTCTTTATTATTTGTTTCCTTCGTTCCTTTCTTTACTTGTAAGTAAGCAGCAGCCCCCAACTCTAAAGCTTTGCTACTTTTGCTGCCCAAAATATTACACAAATCTTCTCGACTTTATTTTGTAAGAGGAAACCGGATGTTACAATGTATAGCTTTTAGATTATGGTATATTGGCTGATATACCATAATGGCTAAGCCAATAAAAAGTCTTGAATTGCATTATCCAATGATCCAGTTTTTAATAGATAATTATATATTTTATATTATTTGTTTTCTATACTTTTTTTTCTTGTTTTTTTCTTTTACCTGAATAGTGTGAATAAAAATGTTGTTGTTGTTGTTGTTGTTGTCGTTGTTGTTGTTGTTGTTGTTGGAAGGCGACTGAGGTTGCGCTCAGACCGAGTCCTTCTATTGTTCTTCAGAAAGAGGAAATATGTCGTCATGAGACTTACGAAGGTAAATTTCCCTTTCGAATTAGGAGAATTCAACCCATCGGTATTACACAACTCACGCCGGATACTCTAAAATAAAACCTTGAGAACAGGCACCCAGAAATTCAAAGAAAAAACTGTTTCAAAACCTTTCAATCTTAGCATAGGTTTAAAAATAAGCAATTTACAAATCAAAATTTTATTTGAAAAGTAAAAACCAAACGTTTTGGACCCTAGGTAATTATCGGGGTAAATAGGCACCGTCCGCTAAATTGCATATTTTATATCCTTAGGTAATTCGCGATGGAAAGTTAGAGTTCAAAGTAGGCTTCAAATAATTAATCAGTGTCATTAATGTATAGATTTTTCCAAGTTTAAAAGCAGAGCTCCAGTTCGTTTATTTTCTTGCCTTCATTTTATTAAAAATCCTTGGCGCTGCTTGTAGAAGAGGTTATCTAAGGAGATTTGGGGTCAGTTCCGGTGGGGGAGGGGGAAGAGGGAAATTGGCGGGGTCTGGAGCCTATGGACGATGTTCTTACAACTTGCAAAACGATCAACACGTATGTGATTCAGCGGTCTTCATAAGCAGCTGAAGAACTTCGCGATGTTCGTGATGTTTTGAACGGATTTTTTGGAGGATAGGGAAGGTATTCTTCTCCATATATGCAGTATCAGTTGAAATCATATTCTGTTGAATGGGAATGATAATTTCGGTTTGAGAAATTTAGCCAAAATTTAAAGAAACGACGGTAAACAACCTCGAGTATAGATATATTTTACTTTTGGATTAATAACAGCAATAACAATAACAATAACAGTTTATTGTGAAAATACGCTTAGCTACAATAAAGGCGAACCTTTACAGACAGAACGGGATCGGTATCTGCGAAAGCGCGCCAGCTAATTTACAGGTATTCCACAAAACACAAAAATTAAAGTTGAAAGTTGAATGTGGAACATGCTATAGTTATATTTATAATAATAAAATCCTAATAAATATATCTTGTATCGAAATAAATACTGAATTCAATAAATAAGCGTGAATATTATAAAAATTGCACTAAGTTGACTTGTCTAATGGATCTCTTAAGAGACTTAAAATTCGTTATATTTCTACGCCGGTTCGGAAGTGAATTCTAGAGTTTCGGACCAATATAACGGACTGAGTTCAAACCATGTGTAGTAGACTTTGGCTTGGGTAGCAAGAGAATATAGTGACCTCTTAAATTATAGTTAACGTTCTTCCTATGAACTATCAGGTCTTGTATACTTTTGGGCGCTAAAGAATTGTGAACGGCGTTAAAAATAGACAATATATTTTTAATTAATCGTTGTTGTTTTAAAGATGAGAGGCCTAATGCGTTAATAAGTTCTGGATAGCTCGTGTACTTATCCCTGAAAACAAAACTGATCGCGCGCTCGTTTATCCTTTCCAATTTATCTGCGGCACTTTTGCTACAGAAATTCCAGGTTTCACTGCAATAATTGAAGTGAGGAAGGATAAATACTAAACATAGGTCACGCTTTGTTTCGAAGGGAAGCATTTTCTTCATTCTTTTAAGAACAGCTACTTGCTATGAAACTTTCCTACATATTTTAGCAACATGATTGTCAGACTTCAATTTGTTATCTATCGTTATGCCTGACATCTCAGATTCTTTGGTCACTGGGATGCTGGAATTTTCACACTTGAAAGCAAGTGTGGCATCAGATTTTCCCATCACAATGGCTTGATAATTAGAATTGTACCTTTTCAGACCATTGTCATCATACTATTTATCAACAAGCTCCAGATCAGAGTTTATAGCACTCTCAAATTCTCTGTAGTCATTATTAGCAAAGAAAATTTGCGTGTCATCTGCGTAGCTAGAGAGTTTGCATCTTTTCACGATAAATAGGAGATCGTTAATGAAAATATTAAATATCAAAGGAAATATTATTCCAGCTCGAATATTCTCCAGCTATTTTTTACTCGTTGTTGAAGATCTGAGAAATAATTCTCAATAATATTTGCAGTTCTCTCGTCAGCACCGTATTCTTTGAACTTCTTCACAATGAGATCGTGTGGTAGAGAGTCAAAAGCCTTCGACAAGTCCATGGAAACAAGGCCAATTATTTTCCTATCATCCAGCTCCTTTCGCCATTCCTCCGTAAGTCTGAGCAGGGCAGTATCGCAACCATGATGTTTTCTATAAGCGAACACGAACTTGTGGAGAATATTTCTGAACCGGGGACTGACTCTTGAGTGGATGAGCGTTTCAAAGACTTTTGACAAAGATGGAAGAATGGTGATAGGTCTGTAATTATCTTTTGACAAGTTGCAATCTTTCTTATACACAGGAGTTATTTCGCCCCTTTTCCACTGTTTAGGGATTTTTCCAACGTCTAGAATATAGTTAAAGAGAGTGCAGTACGGCTCACATAACACTTGAGTAGAGTCTTTCTCTGCCCTCGCGGGAATAAGATCATGGTCAATGGCTTTGTTTGTTTTCATGTTACGCATGATTTCCTTCTCTTCCTTGGGGCAGGTATGATTTAAGGTGATCTGGCCGCTGGCGGAGTCGTTTGGAAAATGTGCGAAATCCTTCATACGTTCAGTTGTTTTATCAGTGCCAACAATGTTTGAGAAGAACTCGTTCAAAGTTTCTGCAACTTCACGTGGCTCCCGCATTATCTGATCGTTCTTCTTAAGAACAAAACGACTATTGTTCTTTTTTTTGCGTGAATTTATATATGGTCTAATTGTGTTCCAGAATTTTCTTTGATCTGCGTATTTCTCCTTGCAAAGTGTCTTGAAATGGTTCTGTATAGCTTTTCTTCTCATACTAACAACTCTGTTTCTTAAGGCACGATATTTTTTCCACTCAACAAGATTTCTGGATCTGTAATATGGTTTTTTTTGGTTTGTCTCGGTCCCGCATGATCTTCCGAATTTCGTCGGTTATAAATACTCCAGCCGGTGACGGGCGTTGCTTGACTGTTATCTCTGACATCGAATGCAGTACGCTAATACTTGCTTTGATCAAACATGAGATGTACTATTTTAATTAGCCGCTATTGTCTTAGCATTAATAGCATTATTGTGGGATAGGTTGTGGCCCACAAATATCGTGAAAACTCAGAAAGGAAAAGGAAACCCTCTGCTTTAGCAGAAGACGTCTATGAAGCCCTACTAGACCTTGTTAAATGCGTGCAGCTGCCGCGCGATACTGGAGAGCCGATGAAAGGAATTCTGTCAAA
Organism: Stylophora pistillata; assembly: GCF_964205215.1. Classification (NCBI taxonomy): domain Eukaryota; kingdom Metazoa; phylum Cnidaria; class Anthozoa; order Scleractinia; family Pocilloporidae; genus Stylophora; species Stylophora pistillata. The sequence goes on from NC_142523.1 coordinate 20,973,451, forward strand.
GAAGACTATGTTGATAATGCACTATATTACGAGGGACGTCGAATGTTAAAATCATCAGAGGTGAACTAACTAGTGGCTGGAGAATTTGAAAAGACGAAAGGATCTGGTGTGGGGATGCTGGCTTTCTCTCTGAGGAACAACCTTTTTGAGAGTAAGTCGAGCTAAAACCATGAGAAAGGAAATTTTTAATGTACTTAAAATGTAATCCATGCGATAGCGACGGCCGTTCTCTTTTGGAGCATTTGGTAGATGATGAGTTCGCTTGCTGGAACGACCGTTTGACTCATATGGCGCGAGATTGGACCTATGGGAGTCAGATAACAGTGTATGCAGCAGCAAACCTGTACAACATCGACATCCAAATGGTGTCCTCTCCAGGAGATGGTGGGTAGCATGTATTCAGTTCTTCAGCAAATGTTTTAGCAGCTACCGTGTATCTTTGACATTTCGCTAAGAACTATGGCGAACACTACATGAGCTTGGAACATGTTACGGATCACAACGACGTTAGTGAAGAAGACTACGAAGCAAATGACCAAGGAGAAGGAGAAGTTTCCGAGGATTACGCAGATAAAATGCATATAGAGTAGGATTTTTAAATGGATGATATTGTCCATTATCAGGATGACATTGACATAAAAAGTGGACCTAATAGTATCGTCGACGATGGTGGTGATACGGATATGACTGCAGATATAGCTAAAGGATTACACATGGTTGCCAAACGAACGAAACGGAGACTGAATTACAAAATGGAGTCAACAGAGGCACAGTCAACAATAGTGATAAGCTAATAGATGTTCAGTTCGTTTTAGACGTAGACATCGACTTATTTGCGACGAGAAGGGATGACGAATGTCACATTGCAAATCCTCTTCTTTGTCGTTGTAGTCTTAAGTGTGGGCCTGATGGTGACTAAGATTAGACGCAGCTGGGGCGGTAGGTGCCAAACATTCTGATTGTAAAACATAACTGCAAAACAACTAAAACCAGCGGTCAAACGTTGAGCATGTGCGAGTGGATCAATCTGGCCAGCCGCACAGAAATTCCCCGCGTAAAATTTTAAACGAAAACATCAAGAATCAACCACTGTTGCAAATAAGTAGAAGAAAATTTATAGAAATCTGTAAAAGAAATTAAAAGAAGGGAAAGGGAAAACTGAAGACTTTTCAGGCGCAAAGCTTATTCAAGCACTTTATCCTTCTGTTTTAAGCTTAACTAAATACGCCTCTGCGCTTCTAAAACACAATGACTAACCCGCTTGTATAGTTGTTTGTAACTTTTGGACTATGTCTGTGACGGAGTTGCAAAAAGCGGCAGAAGACGATTAAAACAACAACAACAAAAGAATATTAAACGACCCTCTTGGGTTCATTGTACCAGAAACGCAGCTGGCTCTCTTTCTCGATTATCAAAATAAACAAGTAATTCTTGATTCTTATTAGAGCAAATTCTTTTTGCTTTATATCGAATCCTTCATTGACTAAGCGAAAAGTAAAATATCTTAACTCGAAGCTATTACCGTCATTTCTTTTATTTTTAGCCAATTTTCTCACACTGAAATTATCATACACACTCAATAGAATATAATTTCAGCTGATACTGTCTAACTGAAGAAGAATACCTTCTCTTTCCTCCAAAAAGTCCTTTCAAAACATAACGAACATCGGCGAAGTTCTTCAGCTGCTAATAAATACCGCAGACTACCATGCGTTTTGATCGTTTTGCAAGTTGTGAGAACATCGTCCCCAGGCTCCAGATCCCGCCAATTTCCCCTTCTCCCTTCCCCACCCGAGCTGACCTTAAATTTCTTTACATAACCTCTTCGATAGGCAGCGCCAACCAAGGATTTTTAATTAAATGAAGGCTAGAAAATAAACTAAGTGGAGCTCTGCTTTTAGGCTTGGTAAATCTATATCTACATTAATGATACTGATTAATTATTTGAAGCCTAGTTTCCATTCTAGCTTCCCATCGGGAATTACTTAAGGATATAAAATATGTAATTTAGCGGACGGTGCTTATTTACCCCGATGATGACCTAGTGTAGAAAACGTTTGGTTTTTACTTTTCAAATAAATTTTTGCTTTGTAAATTGCTCATTTTTAAACTTTTGCTAAGATTGAAACGTTTTAAAATAGTTTTTTCTTTGAATTTCTGTGTTTGCTCTCAAGGTCATATTTCACAGTATCCGGATCGAATTGTGTAATGCCGATGGGATGAATTGTCTTAATTCAAAAGGGAAATTTCCATTGCTCATGACGCCACATTTCCTCTTTCTGAAGGACCATATAAGGACTCGGTCGGAGCGCAACCTCAGTCGCCTTCCTAACACTGAGAACAAGTCTCAGGGTGACTTTTGTGATGTAATTGCGCATTTTAGATGAATAAATCCTTACCCTAATCAGCCTCGTTGTGTGCCGTCAAGAGATTTGAATTTCAAGGTAGTTAAATAACAAGACTAACCTCCATATAGATGAATGTTTCTAATAACTGTTCACTGTGTCCACAAACGGCATCTTTCTTGACAGAATAAGAAACGGTCAGGCTACATGTTGTTGCTTTCTGATCGATGTCCTTTGTTAGTCCCTTTTTAAACAGTCACAGCAGAAAAGAGAAAGCAAATACCTCAACCAAATACTGAGACAATCGCTCATCGCGGAAAGCAAAAACATTTTCCAACCTTTTCGCACATTAAAAGAAATATTTCTAGGAGTCTAACTTAAAGTAGAGGCAAGGGGTTGCAGTGGAGACTATTTGATGAGTTTTAAGACTAAGGAAAGTACATTTCATGCGAGACTTTTCAAAAGCATTTAGCTGCCAATATTCCTGCGTCATCACTTCGTTTTAGTATATTTTTGAAGACGCTAAGGAGAAACTGAAATACAATGTCCTATATATTAAGAAGAAAATGGAAAGAAACACCCTAATCTACTGTCGATTAACGAGTTGTGTCCCTGAATAAAGGCAACGTTGAAGTTTATGAAAATTCTGTTTGGAAACAGTTTCCGCTTCAGTTCTTTCTTACGTCCTAGATTGTTCCAGTCTTAATGAGTAAGCAACAACACTTGTAACAATATTAAATTAACTTCATAGTTCGTTTACAATTGCTGCAATACACCGAATGCAAATATGGCGTCCAGTTTGAATTGCCATTGCTCTGGACTGACTAGCCTCCTCTTCCTATGGAAACACAAAATGATTATTACATATGTGAGATGCTAGTCAGTCCAGAACAATGACAATTCAAATTGGACGCCATATTTGCATTCGGTGTATGCTTCCCCAAATTAGGATTTGTCTTCTCGTAAATTACCTTAGGATCCCAAGTTTAAGAATTTTTAGTTTTCATGCTCTGATTCTTCAACAGCTTGTCGCAGGTTTTATCTTTTTTTTTTAAATCTGCATTAGTAAATGGTAAGACAAATAATTTTGTCACGTCCGTCTCGTCTCCATTTCTAAATGTAAATGTGGGGGTTTTCTGTGAAACGTGATCGGCTGTTTTTCATTGCCGTGACTCGTGATTGTAAAAAGTTAAAAGCCGTGATTTGTGAACGATATGCCAGTCGTGATACGTGAAACAAAGAGACTATTCTCCGTTATCCGTGATTACTGTAAAGAAAACGCACTTTTTTCGTAAAAACTTATTTGCCGAAAATATCAAATCCTTTGACCAAGCCTGTTTGGTCAAGATGGCCGGATTGGTCAGCGTTCTATTGTTTTGAGATCTGTCAATCTTATGCCAAAAGCACATCGGTATGAAGGTTTGTAGCCAATGCTGCTGGACCTGCATCTCAAGCAAAAAAAGAAAACCTGATTAAAATCAAATGAATAAAGGCTGATTGTTTCAAAAAAAACTGTTTGGGGCTGTGTCAACTTTTTGGGGGAAACGTCAGCTTTTTTATTATTGTATTTTGTATTATTTTGTATTTTGGGACTGCTTTAACTGTTTGGGGAAACGTCAGCTTTTTGTATTCGTTACGGTGGCCAATTTACCATTTCAACTTTGTTGATCTATCCAAATGATTAAAATCAGCAAGCGAGCTCGCAATACGCAATTAATTTTGGTCAGAAGATCCTCTGGTACAACAGTCGTCGCTTTAACATCTCAGTGTGGATGCACAAGCACAAAAGTCAATTTCCGGTAGTCTCTCATATACCGGGTTCTGAAATAACTAATAATTAACGGATAGATGTAGCAGAAGGGTAATGTGCGTGGGTACAGAGGATCAGTGAACAGTGGGCACAGAGGACTAGAGCAACAGTCGGCACAGCGGACGAGTGGTACAATAGGTGCAGAGGATCAGTGAAACAATGGGTACAGAAGACCAGTGGAACAGTGGGTACAGAGGACCAGTGGAACAGTGGGTACAGAGGAACAGTAGAAAAGTGGGCATGGAGGACCAGAGGAACAGTTGGTAGAGAGGACCAGTGGAACAGTGGGAACAGAGGACCAGAGGAACAGTGGGAACAGAGGACCAGTGGAACAGTGGGTGGAAAGGACCAGAGGAACAGTGGGCACAGAGGACCAATGGGTACACAGGACCAGAGGAGCGGTGAGACCAGAGGAACAGTGGGTACAGAGGACCAGTGGGCTCAGAGGACCAGAGGCGAGGTAAAAAAAAGAGAATTAAAAAAAACCAACTATTTTTAAACCTCTGTCCTAAACCTTTTTCACAGGAAAAAATTAAGGAAAATGTTGTTTGGACTGCAAGTTCCTTAATTTTTATGCTCAGGAGAAGACATCTTTGAGGCATAGTTAAAACTAGTGAGATTACTGTGTTTCGTTCATTAAAGGTTCACAACCTGTTAACCGTTTTTTCCCTCTCTTTTTCAGCTAAGCTTATTTTGGGTGTTGCGCTTTCCTAGCAATCTGAGTGTTTTACTCGGTGAAGGTAATGTTTAAATCCATTCTTCTTTTGATAAACGGAACATTTGACGACTTATCTTCCTGGTGGAGTTCAAGGTTAGAAGCTTTGCGCAGCAAAACTCCTCACAAGTACTTATCGGTGAACAAGAAGTATAGAAAAAAAATTGAGTTTTCTCTTGTCATTATGGATCATTTCTCACTTTCTCTTTGTTTGTAAGCAAAACGGTTATCAATATCGTTGGGAAACATAAAACAGAAAGGACATCAATTAATTTATTTCTATTTCCCGAACATTGATATCTTCAGTGTAGCTGTTGAGTTTTGGAAGTAAAACATTTGTTATAACGGTTACATGAATAGTCGGCACTCGACAGAATTAAAATAAGTTATTTCGGAGAAAGAAAGAGGTCATTCATTACGTCCTTTTTGCTTCCAACAGAAGCAGAAAATATTACTTTCACTGTGTTCTAAAATGAAATATTTTAACTGATACTTTGACTAATGATGCCAGATAATATTGTAACCCGCCACAAAACTAAAATTTTGCCGCGATATAATATGCGAAGCAGAAAATCATCCGTTCCTGTCACCAGAAATAGTACGCCGGCCCAAACCAAATAGAGAGATACAGGCTTCTTTATCCGAATCGAAGAAGAAAATTGTACATTGCTATTTGAGTTACCATTCCATTCAAGTTTCTTGCCGCCCACGGCACATGCACCCAGTTCCAGTGAAGACATCCAGTCTATCCACTCCAGCGACCCGCCCAGATATTCCACTGCATTTTCCGGTCAGAGTCAAGCCAATCTCACGAATACAGAAACCATAAATATCAGCATTGATCCGAGTGAAGACCCATTCATTGTCCAGCCAAGCTCATCGGAACAAGAGAGTCCTTTGTTCCGCGTCAAGAGAGCGACTAAAGTTCATTTAAAGTTAGTATTCCAGTACATTTCAGTCAGATACAGCCGGGTCCCAGCACCGATTTGGAAAGTTAAGAAACGAGTAATCTTGAGTCGAAGGGTCACAGTAAATGCAGGGAAAATGGAGTAAGTAAATTAAATGAGATCTTTTCAGTTAATCGACTCACCAGCAGATTTTGGCAACCTGGTGAGAAATAGAATAAATTACACAAAAGCAAAACAAACGGATTTCGCTTCGAGTCAAGTTTCAGCGAAGAAACCGAAGAGGAAAGAAACGAAGGATACATAGCAGATAGCGAAGAAAAACAAGAAGAGCAACTAGAGTTTTGCGAAGACGTAAATAGCGAGACTGAACAACGACACAACGCAACTAAGGAAGCAGAATTACTGAGACAAATTAATGTAGGACGAAATAAAAGAGCTAGGAGCCCAATTTAACCTACAATCTCAAACCCAAAAGATAACAGCCAGCGCGTTGGCACAGGCACCTATTCCAGAGGCTTCAAGCACATACACATCACCTCATTCCATGGCTATAATACCGAAGAAATAAACCGATGGTTAGACAAGATAGAAAATTACCTGAAGCTTTGCCGTTTTGACTTAATTGGTCATGAAGTTTGCTCGCCCAGCCAAAGATTACTATTATTCACCATCTCCTGCAGAGAAGAGTATTTTTGCAGACCTGCGCGATTCCTTGAGGGATAATTTTTGCAAATGACAACCAGAGTTGGATATTTTGGCGAGCCGTTTCCATCCGTCAGCAAGGCGCCATGGAATCTTTGAACAACTACTTAGCTGATTTAAAGCGTTGGTTTCCTGTTTCCTTTTTTTCTTCTTTCTTTTCACTCCTACCAGGTTCGCTAACCCAGTTGATAAAATAATCATTCGAGATCTATTATTATAAGGAAAGATTCGACACAATTCTCTGATTATTCATGAAAAATAAGTGGGCGACGCCATGCAGAAAGCTTTTTATTTGTTTGCATGTTTGTCGCTTCTTCTCAAACACTCGAATTACCCCAAATTGCTTTGCGGAGACAATTGGTTTTAAGTCGTTTCGGACCGCAACTCCTGGATTGCGCGATTATCTGTTATTATTAGCTGTATCTGTCCTTTAGTCCTAGTGTTGGCACTGGTGAGTTGGATGCGGTCACTGCCATTGAAAATTGTATTCGTGACATCAGACAGTGGATGTGTGTGAGGAAATTAATACTAAATGATGAAAAGACTGAGTTTATGCTTGTTGGGACACGGAATCAGCTCACAAAGGTGTCTATCGATGGCGTTAGGGTCGGAGATTATAATATTAGTCCTTCTTCATCAGTCTGTAATCTGGGCACATGGTTTGACCCGCATTTGGATATGGATGTACATATTACCAAAACATGCAGCAGTGCATTTTATTATTTTTATAATATCAGACATATTAGGAAGTACTTATCCAGAAGTAGCACCGAAACACTAGTTCATGCGTTTATAACAAGTAGACTTGATTATTGTAACAGCCTTCTGTATGGGTTACCGAAATATCAGTTGTCTAAATTGCAGCGTGTTATGAATGCTAGTGCTCGTTTGGTTTATTGTGCTCCGAAGTCGTGCCACATCACGCCTCTACTTCGCGAATTACATTGGCTGCCTGTTTGTTATCGTATCGAATAAAAAATAATTCTTCTTACATTTAAGGTATTGCATGGTATAACGCCCGACTTCTTGCGCCATTTAATATCTGTCTTGCCGCCGTCTAGGTATAATATAAGGCGCAACGATGACTCCGCAGCTTTATTAACTTTCCCGAAAATAATATCCAAGAAGACCCTGGCAGATAGATCGTTTAATTGTGCCACCCCTAGACTTTGAAATTTGCTTCCTACCACAATAAGATCTATTTCCAGTTTAGATATTTTTTTAAAATTAGACTTAAAACTTTTTTATTTAATAGGGCGTTCAATTAGTTACTATAGTTGTTATGATTAAATTGCATCAATGATGAGTTATTTTATTCATTTATTTGTTATGGAATTTTAGAATTGTAATTTTGAACTTCTATTTTATTTTTGATTTAATATTTATTGTAAGGCGCAGTTGTATATTTTTATAGAAACTGCGTGGTATAAATTTAAATTTAATAATAAATAATAATAATTATAACCCGTTGGTTCTTTTCCACACGAGGTGTGCTTTGGACATCTGTTTATTAGGCGAGGCAGGTCGTACTCCATTCGTTCGTGAGTGAAAAGAGTTTCTGGTCTAGCACAATAAATATATTGCTTATTGTGGATCGAATATTCATGAATTGTCATCTCTAAGAACAAGATCGCGCAGTGCACTTTGAAAGGCAAAACCGCACGTAAATACAATTCTTATTTGGGTCAAAGCTCTGAATAAAATGTATTATTTTTTCGGGATCACGCAGTTGTACCATGATAAACGTCCTTGTAAATCGCGAACTTCTAGCGGTATGCCTCAGTCCATTGCGATCCTTTTCCAAACACAGTTAGCCTAGCATCGTGTATCATGAAGAGCATCATTAACTTTGACTTAAAAGCATTAGTGACTCAAACCAACCCGAAGTCTTCCTATAAGCTTTCTAGTTACCCACTTTTCATAATCATTAGCAGACTTATCTGTCAAATCTGTGAGGTAGGAGATGTTTGATTTGGGAGCAGTTTATAGCCTTATTATGATGAGCGAATCAGCCAAAAAAGGTCCAAATGTGCCTAGTAGGTCGAAAGTCCGATGGGAGAATTAATCCTCGGGTCTAAATTTAGCAATAATCTGTTTTGTTATTTGACTTGTTTTGATTTGTTTTAGTTTAATTATTGATCTATTTTTTTTTTTTTTAAATAGGAATACAGTGAATATATTTCCTTTCACCATATAGAGAGTTCGTAGTTTTGATACAGACAAATAAAGTGAGGAATTTAATGCCCGTGCTATCGATCTTATTCAAAAAATATCTGCCATTGCCTCAGGGTTGGGCTAATAGGTTGACCGCGTTCAAGGATTTTTTGTCACACGCTTTATCATAGGAAGACCAATATTTTGCATCAATAATCCTTTAAGTAGTTGTTCATGTTTATGTACGTATCTAAATTGTTTCGATTGGTTGAAGCCCACGCTACTTTCATTCAAATATTTTGGAAGCAAAAACGCACTTATCCCAGTTAAAAGCTCCATAAAAGAGTTGTTTCTTCAATGCATGGATGGAATATATAGAGTGGATAATAACTGTAATGCAAAATTTGATATTTTTAAGGCGATTATGGAGATAACGGATGAAATTAACATGTCCTCGGAAAGTAACCTGATAAGTTTAATGCATCAAATAGTTAAACTTCAGAGATTAGGAAGTCAAATGTAAAGTCGCGTTAGGGAAGTGACACGTGTGTGTACCCTTTGTCTTTCGCTCAGAACGTATAACTGATATTTATGTTTTGCGCATTTTATAAATTTATAGGTATCATTCTGCTTTTATATATTAGATGATAATCTGTTTTTTTAACCTGGCTGATGATGTAAATCGGCCACCTTAAAGATTTTCTAAAGCTTACGTTTCTAGTATTAGCCCTACGTATCTGCTCTCTGACGAAGGGCCAACGATCAAATTGTCAGCTATAGGAACTCTTTACAGTGGCCAATTTACATCAGCAACTCAGTTAAGTCCGTAATAAAAGCCGTCCCTTTTTTTTGTATAGAGGTTCTGTCTATCGTTCTTTACACATCCAGATGTTCATAGCCATTGCTGTCATACCGCTGAGCTGGATCATCAGTGAAGAGTCGCGTGCTACTTCGGTCCTTCTCATCCGAAAGCGCTTACGTTTCACTGCATAGGTAAAATAGGAAAAACAGGAAAAATTATTTTAAAAATTATTAGTTGACCGGTAGCACCACACGCGTTGCAGAGAAGGTCACCAAAACGGCGTTAACCCTTTACCTGCAAGCCACGCGTACATGTTAGTAATTACGACTCTTGACTGTTGTTATCTGTTTCTTGTAGAACTTAAGAGACACCATTATATAAGTGTGTACATTGCAAGGCTGTTTGATGTGACACCTATTGCAGCCTAAAACACCCACAATGATTCCCAATTTCCACTGCAGTGAACCGTTTATATAACAACAAATCCCAAAAATGCAGCATTGTGCTCCAAGAGCAACACTGAAAAAGTGTCGATCTTTACGATCAAAACTTGCTCAAGAAATCAAAAGCTTGCATTCAAAAGACACCTCAGGGCCAGATCTTGCTGTTTGGCTGGAGAATGCCTTCTCACTTTATCCGCAAGCCCTTGTTCTTCCTTTTGACGAAAGGTAGTGTCGCAAACACAACCATTGCCTCGTTTATGACCGAAAAGAATTCTGGGAGATTCTACAACAACTCGAGAAGGCAACACCTCACATTTTCATTTTAACAAATTATTATTAGTGTCGAGCCACCCAGTCCTACCAGCAAAAAATCACATCGATACGGACTTTTGCCACTCAGTACTGGCCCAAAAAGACTTGGTAGATCCTGGTAGCCATCCACAGATGGGCCAGAGACACGACTTCACTTATGAACTCGCCAAGCTTGCCAGAAAGCATTTTGGCGGTCCAGTGTACATGAAACCACCTCTCACCTCAGTTTTCTGTTAGAGGCTTGTCTCTACCCACATTCCAGCTTAATGATACTGTCCTGAGGGCTTCTGTAGAGGGAAAATGGCTTGAAAAACACTTATAAACGCGAGAAAACGAATCGATTTGAACGCATCCAAACACAAGCGGATGATCTAGGTCACGTGATCCCAAAGTCTGAACCCAGGGTGTCTCAAAACCGCAAATATTGTAAGGGATACTTCATATGGCGACAAAAAAAGCGAGCTTAAGTTTTGTATGGCCAAATTATAAGGTTATTTGCCTGCTGGTAAAGGGTTAAATTCGTCTTCCCGAAATTAAACAGGAGACTGGGGTGGAACTTAACTCGTGAAGCACCCTTGGGCTGTTTTTGGAGGCGCGAGCCAAAGTGACAAAGAAAAACATGCGGAAATTCTTGTGCTGCGTGCCTCGTTGCACAAATAATTGGCGTAATTCCCCAGATTTGAAGTTCCATTCACTTCCTCAAGATCCTAAAGTGCTCTCTAAGTATGTCTAGTTGATACGAAACCTTAATCTAAAAACACACTCGTCGAGTACAAATATATGCGGCAAACATTTTCCGCCAGGCGAAAGGATGAGTAGTACAAAACTCCCATCAATTTTTCCATGGTCTAAAGCTAAAGTAAAACGTCGTTAACTAGTTAAGCACGACTTACCGTCAAAAAGAAAAAGACGAAAACCCTCTCCGACCAAAAGTGTTTGTGTTGATTTCCACAATGTCGAGGAGTCCAGCGAAAACCTTCCAAAGGAGATTGAACAGCAAAGAAATCCGAAAGATGAGATTGTTCCAGAAGATATTATTGAAATTGATGGAATAGAAGACAAAACGATTTTGTCGAAATTTACTTGATTTCGGCTTTCTACATTGCCCAATCATATTGATATATTCTGCTAATGATCTGTGGAAAATTTCCATTCAAGAGGTTTTAAAGATAACTGAACAAACAGTGTTGACATCAAGCTAAAATACCTTATCACAAGTTCTTCTTTTTTGCCACCAACTTTCGCTCAGCACGGCAACTTAACCATCGCTTTAGAACGTTAATGGTACATTGCTCAACAGGTGTATTTAGTTTTGCGCCTGGAATATCATCTTCGTTCAGTAACAGGCTCGTAATATTATCTTTTTCTACCGATAACTCTGTCATGATTAAAATTCGTGGGCTGTTCCCGCGTCTCCAAAAACAGCCCCAGGGTGCTTCGCGTGTTAAGTTCCGCCTCAGTCTCCCGTTGAATTCCGGAAAGGGCAATTGACCGTGAACGACAAAGAAGCTACGGGAATAAGGAAAGGATACTTCATACGGTATATTCCTCGCTTTTATTTTCCTTTTTAATTTTTTCGTAATTTTTTTTATAATTTTTCCTATTTTACAGTTGACTGTTGACACCTCTTGCGTTACAAAGCAAGTCGCCAAAACAGCGTTAAAACGACAGTTGGCAACAAAGCGGCTACGGAGAAAAGGTAAGGAGACTTCGCATGTTTTCTTCCTCGCATTTCTTATCCTTTTTTAACGGCCCACACGTACGTTTGAAATTAGATCTTAATATGTTAGTTCGATTTTAATATGTTAGTTATTACCGCGAATGTACTTTACACCCCAAAGTCACACAGTACGCTTTGGCTGCCTGTGGTTTAATATCAAAGACCTTTGCCCTTGTAACGCGATATTTCCTTAGTCGGGGATATAATGTGTGACGAGCAAATATCAAATATCTTTTGCTCTCTCATGTTGTCGTTTACTTAAGTTGTCGTTACTTTGTATAAAACTTTACTCGCATGAATTTTACTCGGACTTTTTCGTATTTTTTTACTCGTATGTCTTCTTATGTATTCGTAGGTATTCTTATGTACTCGTATGTTACTCGCATGTTAGTCGTATGTTATTCATATGTTAGTCGTATGTATTCGTATGTATTCGCATGTTCCGTATGTTACTCGTATGTTACTCGTATGTTACTCGTATGTTACTTGTATGTTACTCGTATGTTACTCGTATGTTACTCGTATGTTACTCGTATGTTACCCGTATGTACTCTTGTGGTGTTTTAGTCATGACCGTTCCGTTTCACGTTCCTCTGCTCTTTATCGCCCCATCTTCCCATTATATCCGGTCCACTGCTTGATTGTCTTTCTTGGACCTTCCACCTTCCATTTTTCTTTCCCAATAAAAGTCAATTGGTTTAAAATTCCTGCTGAAGTTTGATACAAAACGTAAATCAGAAAATGCAAATAAAACTCAGATTCACAAGAATGGTTGAGCGAAAGGCTTCGTTTTGAAAAAGAAGTCAATTTGGGTCTATTTTCTCTAAACAAGTATCAGTCAGTTTTATGATAAGGATCTCAGAGTTAGGGTCCGATGAATTTTGCAGGAAAACTTGAGCATAATGCCTTAAACGTCAACCCTGAAATCATGGCAACATGCGTAAACATTCTTCTCGAAACTTTTCATCAGGCTCAATTTCAGAAATAATTCAAAATAACGGTAGTAACGCTTAATAGTTGTTTTTTTTTTTCTGGATCAGAATTCCTAAAGTACCAGCAAGAAAAGGAGGCTCGCTGTTGACAATATTCAGGCTAAGGATTTCATCTCATGTTGAACTGTAACATCAAGGGAATTTTCAAGAATTTCGGTCAATATGCCGACGATAAGCTCGTGGCATTGAATATAGCATTTTGTCCTAAATTATGCCACGATAATTGATTTGACCCTACTCAAAATTGTTAACGACAAACTTTTCATGGGTAAATAAATTTACAAGTACAATTGTCAATGAAATTTAGTAGGGAATGTCTACTTGAGCGCAATTTTATTGAGCAGCATCAGATTTGCTCATGTATGCAAGGAATATTTTTTCCGCGACACAGTACACGAGTAGAGGCAGATTGATTTGTACGAGTAATAAAATACTTGCTAATCAAGCAAAATACATTTTAAGCTTTTCGTCTCGTTCGCGTAATAAGAGCTCGTTTTGACCCGAATTCATCATTAACATTCTTTAAAAGGCGCATTTTCGACAAGACAGAAACGTACATTATACCTATCGATATTCTGTCGAGCGTGCGCGGTCTGTGTTATTACAACAATCACCACTAGAAGCGTGCAGCAAAATCAGACCACTATAGAAGGGATTACTGGGGGGAGGGGTGAGGAGGCAATAATTAAGGCTATTACAAATAGACAAATGCATGTGAGCGTGTATGGAGAGCGTGTCCTTTCTAAGATTTTCACTAAGCATATACATTTTGAAGCTAATAACCTTTGGAGGACCTCACAAATAAGCAATTAAGAAATTTAAAGTTAAAATATTTTTGATAGATAATTTTGACATGAAGGATGAGGTCACTTCATGCAAGAAGTATTTCGTTCGAATTGTCACGAGCGTTTCACAAGGTAAAAAATCTCCGAGTCCCCATTTTCTTCTTCTGGGATAAGACGTAAAGATATTCGTATATATTCAATCATGATCGGGTTGATATTCACCACCATGCCTCTACTGATTGACATCTTGGTCTTCGGAGCCAATGTATTGCGCAAGCAATCTACAATATAGCAATGGCCAATTCACAATTTTTCTTTTACACCTCGTAAAGTGTGTCCAGCTTTTGCACGTCTTGTACCCTTAATTTTTCACTTTTCCCCTGGGCCATTTGTAGAGTTTCAAGATCAACACGACGACCTTTGTCTTTGTCGTAAACGGTTTTAACTGCAGTAGTTGATTCCATTGTATTTTCATCGGCATCTTCCTCACAACTGCCTTGTCTTTGTCGTTCTCTTATGTTTTCAACTCCTTCCATTATTCTTTTTCCAACATAAGCTATCAGCCCAAAGAAGAAAAATCCGAACGCTATGATACCCACGGAGGCCATAATCAAAGCATTTGAGAGAGGCACGATTAAAAAAGCACTTATAAGAGCAACAGTGTCCAAAAGATAGATCAAACTTGCTAGAATCTGACGATGAAAATGGCTCCCAATCACGGATCCCACTGGAGCACCCAACACAACGATGGGCACGCAAACTGCCAGGTAATGATAAGCCTCGGCACTCACAGCTTGTTGGATGACTTGACGCCAGTAGAAGCCCACTACTGTGTTTCCTGCCATCAAGATGACGGACGTAGGTGTAGCAGTCTTCTCGCTTACACGGAAGAGAAGCGTGAGAACGCTGAAGCTGCAGATATCCACGCCACTTCCTGCGATAGCTGAGAATATTCCACCAATGAATCCGGTCAGTAGAAGTACAATGAGCTTCCACAATTTGAATTCTGGGATAGTCGTATATGTTTTCCGCTTGTGATAGCGATTCAAAAGAAACAAAGCAAAAGCGAATGCAAACCACATGCATACAAATCCCATTTTTTTCTGGGGAGGGGTGAGTTGAGGATCGATAAACTCTAAGCCGATTATCATACCGAAGATTCCTCCGAGGGAGCAGAATGTCACGGAGTGCCATTCAAGCTGCACGCGCATCCAGAAGATGGTGAAAGCCGCTGCTGTCATACCACAGGACTGAATCATAAGTGAAAAGTCACGTGCTACTTCTGGTGCAATACTAAAAGCGAGGGTCATAACGGGAAAAGCGACTGCGCCTCCACCTTCACTTGTCATTCCTATGACCGAAAAAAAGGCCTTCTCTGTTAACTTTTTTTTAACTAAAAATAAGTACTAATAATAAATAATAAAGTATTACATAGTGGAATGCGATTTTTTTGCACTGCCCGTATACTTGTGTGGTCTTCGTTAATCTGTGAAAAGGTTACCCAAAGGATAATGTCAAACAGTCATTTCACTGAAATAACTTTCCGTGAGGACTAGAGAATGGGTGTAAAATAGGTAATCAAAATGTTTCCAGCGAACAAAAAATTGGGCTGAGGCTTAGTTTGTAATGGTTCTCCAACTGTATTAAACAGGAAGTTGATTAAAGCTAGATAAAAAAGATTGTTCACTCACAGCAAAGGATTGCAGTGCAGGTTTAATTTCCTCTGAAAATCAACGTCACATACTCCATATTTGAGTACATTAAGATAATTTATTATGTTCTGTTTGTGAAAGGAAGCGAGATCAGTGACCTTCGAATATAAAGCTGTACCTGCAATCATGGAACCGAGAACCATTGTTATTGTCATGAAATATCTACCAGGAAACAAGCTCCAGAAGTTGTACTTGATGGCACAACTCCACCATATGACTTGAAAGAAAATAAATGGAATAGTTACGCCCATTAGCCGGCGGTGCTTGACAATGAGCCTCTGATACCATGGCGCGCTCGGATCGAGTGTTTCAAGAGCCTGGGTCTGAGTAGGAGTCAAAGCTTGACCTGGATGGCAGCAAATTTTATGATAATGTGACTGTTTTCATCATTATGTTATTAATCAGTAACTTTTATGCCCAGATTTATTTGTTTAAATTACTTTGAATACAGTTATAGCGTACTGACCTTCTAAGAAATATTTCCTCATCCATTCACTTGAAGTTCTTCGCTTCTTTTCGTTTGATTTCATAACAGGACTGGTCTGTAAAAAGGTACAGAGATATCATTAACACATTGAGTGCTTTTTTAATGCCCGTGATGTATTTACGTTTACAAGAAACAAAAATGGTTTGCGTCACTTCTTTCGGTTTTGAGCATAGTTTAAAGTAGGAAAGTGGAAGGCGCAGTGACCTAATGGTCTGTGCTCAATACTCTCGGTCGAGAGGTCTGGGTTCGAGACCTAAGGCTCGCTTCCCGAAAGTTCCGGTAACTTAATGATTAATAAATAGAGAAGCAGGCTCTTATACCATTTTGTCTCTTTAGTCGCTATTTTTTTTTTCAATAATCCTCAAGAGTTTAAAGACCCCCGTCTTGAATGTAAAAATAGCAGCCCGATAAAAATAACTTACTGGGGCCGTCGAAAAACGGATCCTTAGGGCCCGTTTCTTGAAAGTCCCGGTAACTTAACAGGCCCTTAAAACTGTCCTGTTTTCATTCAAGATGAGGATTTTAAACATTTTGAAAATGATACAATGAACCTGTCCGCTAAATAAACAAAAAAGAACCGGTTTGTGCCAGAACCTGCTTGCTATCTTTTAAATTTTGATTTTGAAATATGGTTTCGGGCCTGTTTAGTGACCAGGGGCCCGTTTCTCGAAAGTCCCGGTAACTACCGGGCCCGATAACTTATCGGGATGTTTAACGGGAAACTCTACCGGGCCCGAAATAGCGTTTCTCGAAGCACCCGTAAATTTTCCCGGTATTTACCGGGCCCGATGAAATAGCGGGTTGTTACCAATCTCCAGCGCACGCTTCACGCTCGTGCACGAGAGAAGGAGAAAGACTTGGGACTATAGCGTATTCGACGGTCTCGACATTCGGCTGTCATCTTTGCTGCCGTGACGCTTTCTGAAAAACACCGCGAAGTTTTCGACGGTCTCATCATTCGATAACGTATTCGACGGGCTCAACGTTCGATTGTTGTCGTTGCAACTGTGATGATTTTTGAAGAGCACCGCGAAGTTTAACTTCAAAGTTAACGTTGTATTAGAGGAGAGCAAATTATCAATTATTGAGGGAGATCGTCGAGATTCCCGTATAACCCCATACTTTATTATGCATTCAATTCTTGGAGAAAGAAAAGCAGAGGCAAAACTACAGATTTCCTTTGGGACTTCGGCTTTGTTTTTTATTAGTATGGGGTTAGACGGAAATATTTCCAGATCGTCATTTTGCGTAGCCATATTACTTGAAAATGAGGATCAATTGCCTTTTTTGGCTCGATTCGAAGACTTCGATCGACAATTTCGTTCTTGTCTAGGAGTCTTGTCATTTCTGGTGATTCGTTCTCATACTTCCCGATTAGGGATGACATGATTACGTTATTATTTTAGAACGCAACGATGTGAAAGGTAGGTGTATTAAAATTTCTGGTAAGTTCTATTCGATGCATTTAACACAGTTGAATTGCTTTTCTTTACGTATTTGTGGAGTTCTTTTCTGTTATTGGGAGCTGAGGGTGCTTGTGGGTGCATAATTAAAGTAACTTGGATGTTCCTTCAATGGATGTTTATTGAACTTAATTGAATACATTATTTATGAGGTGATCTCTCGCCAATACCCCAGCATTGCTTTGAAGGTGAGCTGGCACCTCATTTACCAAGTCTGGTTCCTGAGGTGGTTGCTCATCATAAATGGGGAGTGGTGTGTTGTCCAAAATACACATGTTGTGAAGCACAGCAGTTGCAGTAATAATAGTGCAACAACGACTTGGTTCAAATTGTAGTGCCCCACCAGAAATGTCAAGGCAACGAAACCTAGCCTTCCATAGGCCAAAGGCCCTCTCAATGGTGTTCCGTGTTTTAGTGTGAGCCCTCTGGTACTTCCTTTGGGGTTGTGTGGACACAGTATTGGGCCTGAAAGGGGTCAGCAAATATGGCTGGATGCCATATCCACGATCCCCCAGTAGCCAACCATTTCTTCCGCCACCGCCTTCTAGGTGTATGTGCAGCATGCTGGCAGAAAAAATGGCTGAGTCATGGACACTGCCATGCCATCTACACACAAAGTTGGTGAAGAACAGTCGTGCATTGCACACTGCCATGGTGTTTATAGCATGAAAGCCCTTATGGCACACATACAAATGTTCCTGATTATTTGGAGCCCTGATGGGTATCAAGGAGCCATCCACAGCCCCAATTACCCGGGGCATTCCTGCTATAGTGTAAAAGTCAACCATTGTTGCCTGTAGGACAAGAACAAAGTATTCAATTTCTATAAATTTCAGGCATCATACTCATCTAATTTCTTTAGACTTCAAGGGTTAAATGTCTCCCATTCCCTTCACCTTCAAAAAGAAAGTCCAGAAAGTAAACCTTGTAACTGTTTTTGTTCTTGGATTCACCCGTTAAATTCCTAAACCAAATCAACAAATGGTAAATGCCATAGCCTACATTACAGAGTTATAAATGCAAGCAGGAGGTTGCAGAGCCCAAAAGAAGCATGAGAGTCACCCAAGGCAACTGAAGGCTTGAGTGCCTAGCAAACCTCCTAAGTACATCCATAACTCAAAAGTGTACAGCTGTGGCATTTACCACTTCTTTTATAACATATTCATTGACACATTGGAGCATTAAAGAAGTCCTTTCATTGAGCTACATCACAGAACCACAAATGTCATAAGTGTACACCCATGGGCAAATAGTAGACAGTAAATCAACCAGTAAGAGCACCTGCTTTGCTTTAGATTGAGAAACAATTGAGAATTGAAATTTGCCCACATATTTAAGTTAACATTTTTCAAACCTTTCCACACGTTGGCTATTCTGTAATTTACAGTTAAGCTTCAAGCATTACTTACATTCAAATCAGTATATCGTGTGGGAAACACTATCCAGTCTTGAGACATTCTCTCCAGGCACCTGGAGACAGCAAGCAATGATCTGCTTACACTTGCCTTTGATACTCCCATGGTATCAGCTATGACTTTGAGAAAACTCCCTGAGGCATAGTAACGGAGTGATATGAGAACCTGAAAGGCATTGTAGATAAATGTCACTAACAAAAATTGTGGTGGGAATCAAACAGGATCCCTAATCAGAATATTCAGAGAGCAAGAAAACAACACATGCGGACCACCGAGGAAACAATGTAAACCTGAAATCTTTAAACTTAGCTACAAACACTTAATTTCCGCAGTTTATACTGACGGGAATTTCTCTTAAGTAAATGTACAGAATATTGTGAAAAAGAATGGAATTTAAAAGTTTTTTTTTTTAGAGTGATTTAATCATTTTCTTCAGTGAATGTCATGCATAATTTTCTCCGACCTCCAATCGAGTTATCTAGCATAAAGCAAGCTAATATCATTAACAATGCGACCGAACCAGTTATGTGATTGGGGAGAAGAATTTTAAAGTCTATTCTTTTCGTTTATCCATCATAAGCACAGTACACTTGTTCGTGTATCACTCAGCTAATGCCAAAAGCAACAATTGTCAGCATTTGTGCAACCCGGCCGCGTTTAATGCAAGTCTCCGCGATCGCTGTACTGTATGATGTTTATTTCTATCTGTATAATGTCAGTTAACTGATTTCCTCCAAAAAAAAAAAAAAAAAAAAAAAAACATCTGCAATTAAAACACGGGAAACAGGTTTGCCTTGCAGTAAGATCAGGTTTGCGTGACAGGAACCCATTTCAACGTTCATACAAGGAAGCCATTTTAAAGTCATTACTCGCGGCGAGTGATTAGCGTTAACATGACAAAGTGTTTATCTACTCAATAATTTTCTCCACTGCCGTTTGTTAGTTAAAAAAAAAAAATTAAATAGAACTTCACAGTTATATATAGTGTTTCCATGCAAACGCCTTCAAACGGTATACAATGAAACAACAACAACTTCTTATGATATTTACCTGGGTTTCCGGAGACAGTGGGCAGCTTCTTGTCGTGTTTCTTTGTAGTTCCTCCTTAAGCTGCTCAACGAGCCACTCTATCCTTCCTCGCGAGAGCCGAAAACGTTCAATGACTTCACAGTCAGCCATATCGGCTAGAAAGGGGCGTCTTTGATATAATCTTGGTCTTCGCGCTAAGCAGAAAAGTCCGCCCCCAGCCGCCATTTTGTTTGGTTTTTCAACATTTGCGACTCTCCGATAACTTTACGGGAGGTTACGACCTCCCGTAAATTACCGGGCAAGATATCGGTAAAATTAACGGGATCGAAACTAACGGGAGTTTCGAGAAACACCCGAAAAGTTTACGGGGACTTACCGGGTGACTTACCGGGCTCGATAATTTACCGGGACTTTCGAGAAACGGGCCCCTGGACTTTCGAGAAACGGGCCCCTGGCTCGGTCATTGTGTTGTGTTCTTGATCAAGACACTTTAATCTCACAGTGCCTTTCTCTCCATCCAGGAGTGTAAATGGGCACTGGTGAATTGTCAGGGAAAGCTGATAAAATACGGGGGGGGGGGGTAGCCTTGCGACGGAGTAGTATCCCATCCAGGGGGGAGTAGTGATACTCTTAGTCACTTCCTGCTACATGGAAACCGGGATAAGCATTGGCTGGGTAAGACCAATAGGCTCGAGGATAGACTCTACCTTTTTTTTATCTCAAAAGTGAGAGGGGAGGGGGGAGAAGAAAAAAGGCAAAAATACGCAATCACCGACGTATGGTAACATCCTTACTTCATTTAACAAAGGACTGATACAGGAGCAGTATCAATGAGTACATTTCAAATGAACCAATTTCTGTACAATTAAAAATAACAAGGAATTGAGGGAGACGATTTTCAAAGAATATTGAAGAAAAATATAATTGGCCTACTTGGTCAGGTGATGCTTGGGTTTCTATTGCAAATGAACTATTTTGTGCTTGTTCAATTCCGGATGAAAGTAATGGTTGTCTCTGAAAGTAGCAGTGTCCCTTTCCTCCTAAATCAATAGACACGCTGAATTGTCCATCTGCTGTGGTATCTTTTGATTGCATGTTTTGCTTTACGTGTGACTGAGGCTGCTCCTGTTACCTTGCAATGAAAAATTCATGGATGGACAAAATGTTAATTTTTTTTGTTGACTTTGTCACGCAACAATACAAACCAAATGTACAATGCAAAAGAGACTGACAAGATCTTCTATTATTTGAAGCATCATCGTGTCATTTACCTCTTTTAATTGCGATGTTCAGGGTAGTGATAAATGGTGTGAAATATTTGTATTCTAACTCGCTTTCTTTAGTAGCACTGCTTTTATCAAAAGGGAGATGGGAAACATAGCTATTATAATTTACAATAACAGGTTAGTCAACTTTTACTTCGAATAAGACTGAATAGGTAACAACCAATTGAAGACCAAAATGGGGGGCCTAGAACTAGTATTCTTTGTATTATTCAACTGAAATGTAATTAATCAGTCTTTGGATTAAATTAAGATAGCTCAAAGAATGACTAAGATACTTTGATGAAGCATCTTTGACTCAAGATTAATTATAGAGAACTTATTGTAACTCAAAATATGCTTCTCACTTGGATCGGCTATTTGAAATCGTCGCGATCGAGCCAATCGCAAGCTTGTGTACATTAGAAATTCTGACATGCTGTTTAAGTCAGTAAAAGCCAAAATCACCGAGCTATGCCATGAATCGTCGATTCAGCTCATTTGACTCGAGACTTGTGTGCGAAAACCTTCTCTGATATACAATTCCCATACATTTTGACATAATTTGGAGCCATCAGAGTACGGTCATTCAGGATTCTATGCACAGTAGCGATAATGTAATGCTTGAATAATCGCACACGCTTTCGACTCAAATGCATGCAAGAATCACCAGTATTGTTATGTTTCTAACTTCAAGGTTCGTTCGCATTACTTACTCATCTTGTAGTAGCGACGGCGACTGATTCCAGTTCTGGTTAAAAAATCGGCCAAGGAGCACTCGTTTAAACGCCATATCATTCAGTTATAAAAGCACAACAGAAGAGCGATAGGTGACTCCAGTTAACTGCTTCTTAAACGGAAATTTTAAAAATTTCGTATGGGAAATCACAAGCTGTGACATTCAAACCTGATGTCTGCAACAGTTGTTTTAAGTAATTATTTGTCTCTCTCCCTTTGTTTTTTTGTTTTCGAATTTAAATGTACCGTATGCATTTATCAACGGAGCTTATAATGTCAATTGTCCACTGTAAAGGGTTTCTGTGTAAATTTGACGTTTCGTAAGTCAGTGAAAGGGCTAACGTTCTTTAGCCAATGTTTTAACGAAAGGATAACTCTTGAAACGCGTTAGAAACTCTTTGCGCTGGTCGGTTTACATTGTCGACTTATTTGATAAAACCACAGGCATCCTAAGCTCACGTCTCGCGGAAAAAGGAAAGAATATTTCTTGAAAGCGTCACGCGTTGTTTGACGTGTTGCTACGTTACGCGTGGAACCACTAAGAATTTGAATGCGTTATTTTAACGAAATGTGGTCCATTTAAAACACTAAGTAACAAGAAAACAGTGAGATACACAAAGGACACACAAGAATTGAGTCAGTTTTATCAATCCTAAGTGTAAAATGTTCATAGTTTGGAATGTTTAGTGTTGTAAATGGACCTTATTACACGACTCGGGCAGTCAGAGGGCCACTAACTAAAATCAACCAATCACTGTCCGGAATGGTCCCGAATGATACCGCACTTGTGTCCCTTTGAACTTCAGTTGTACAATAAATCTCTTATTAACCAAGCTTGTTCGGGACCGTACTGGAAGAATATCAGCCCTCGGTCTTTTTAGTACGGACCTCGCTGCACTCGGTCCGTACTGTCAACACCTCGGGCCGATATTCTTCCAGTACGGCTCTTGCACTTGGTTAATAAGAGGTATATATTTCGTTGCCCATACTATTCTTTATAATGCATTCAAATTCTTAACGGCTCCACGCGAAAGTTAACACCGCGTGACACAGCGCGTGACGCTTTCAAGAAATAATCTTTCGTTTTTCCTCGAAACGTGAGATTTGGAAGCCTGTGATGAAACCAAATTATTTCGTAAGACCTTACCGACTCAGCATCACAGTCTCCTAAGAAAATTATCTGCTATTCATTGACTGTTTGCATTGTTTGACAAGAAACTGTTTTAATTCAGTGCTAATTAATTGAAACGCTCCCATTTTAATTCCTTCAATCTACCTTTTTATTTTGTAACTGTCATACAAACAATGCGTGTATTTGACCATTGGGAATATGCTCGATCATCAAACGAAGCATAAAGTCTGCATTTTCAAACCCTGAGAGTTAAGATTTTAAATATGTGAAACTATGACATAAAGCTGAATAAAGGCTGATAGTTTCGGAAGAAACTGTTTGGGGCTGCGTCGGTGGGAGTAACGAAATAATTTGGATAAAGTTGAAGTGGTAAATTGGCCACCGTAACGATTACAAAAGCTGACGTTTCGAGCGTTAGCCCTTCATCGGAGCGAATAGAGGAATTGTGGGTTGTGTGTGCTTTTAAAGGCAGAGAATGGAGCTACGTTATTGGTGGGAACATGGCAACGAGAAAAAACAAGAATAAATTAGTGAAAGGAAAAGCGTTCGTTGATCCCTGTGGGATTTAGACTGCCGGTTTGAAAGATGAGCTTTTGTTCAAGATTTTTACGGCTTTCCGTACCACCTAAGTGTAAGGAAAGACCACAGATTGCCATATGTTGCTTAGAATGATTAGGTAAATTAAAATGTCTAGCGACTGGTTTCGATGTGACATAAAACTGTTTCAAAGATATGGGAACTCAAAGGGCAAGTCAGACTAAAATGTTCATCTCAGTTAAGAAGATCAAATTCTTCACAACGAATGTATGAAATACATATGAATAAAGGCTGATACTTTCGAAAGAAACTGTTTGGGGCTGCGTCGGTGGGAGCAACGAAATCATTTGGATATATCAACAAAGTTGAAATGGTAAATTGGCCACCGTAACGATTACAAAAGCTGACGTTTCGAGCGTTAGCCCTTCGGTTCGCTCCGACGAAGGGCTAAGCTCGAAACGTCAGCTTTTGTAATCGTTAAGGTGGCCAGTTTACCATTTCAACTTTGCTGATGTATCCAAATTATGAACTACGTAAACTGCGGTTATGAAACGTATATGTGCACGATCCTCGTAGTAAAAGAACTATTTAAGCAATAGTGAAAATCAGACCTGAAAAAATTCAGGCCTGTACGGGATTCGAACCACTGACCAAATTCTATTATGAAACCCTCGTCACACGCAGCACCACAGTTTATTCAGAAACCTACCCCCTTTTGTCAATTTACTCTGGTATATGTTGGTTACCTCTAATAGCTCAGCAATAAGTGATAAGTCTACAGTTAATTACTAGTGTCATAATCAAAGCACAATATTCTTAAGCTTGGTTGTGAAAGGAATATAGCCCCTTGCATTTGCATAAGTTTTATAGTCGCGTTAGGAAAACTTTACGATATATTTTTTGACGTAAATATGCTTATTTTTATGCTACTATAGCAGAAAAAAAAACTCATCAATATACTAAACTTGATACATAACTAACCCGCTCAGCTTCTATAAGCAAATAAGGAAAACCGCATAAATTTACCCCAAGAGTTTACAAAGCATGTCTAGATCAAAATGGTAATAGTGAGAAGCCTGCTTCATTCAGTAGCCAATAACGAAATGCGAAAGTAAATTGATGGTAGCAACTCGGGATCGTTCCCTCAATGTTAAAGACTTTAAGCTGTCTCTGTTAAAACTGTTGGGAGCTTTACTTTGGACCGAGCAAGTACAAAGTTGAACTGATGTTAAGCGTTTGAGTACTAGAAGTATGTAGAAGGCCAAATGTTATGCAAGATATTTTCCAAGGCTACCCAACTCCAAATTGTAGTTCCATACTCACTGCTTCAAATCTCGGCCTTTCATTCGTATCGATTTAAAATACCTTCAAAGAGGTTATCAAGAATATCTTATGGAAGGATTATTACGCCATGTTGACAGCAGCAAGAAGACATCCTCTCGGTCGAAATGAATACTCAACTGTCTAAATTAGATCCTGTACAAATTGCAGCTCAATTATCATGTTTTGTTTCAAAGTTGCCATGGTATGTATTTTTTCAAGCAAAAATGTAGCACCACTTTCACTTACCTGGTAAAACCTTGTCCTGGTAAAAACTTGTCCTAGGAGTAAACAGCGCAGTTTTGCTTTTGTGTTGCGAGAAAACTGAAAGATATCATTTACTTTAAGAGGGACTTTTTGGAATGCGATATTACAGTTGAGATGCCAATATATTTGAAAATATTTGCGTACGCGCGTTAAAATTCATTTATTTATACTGGCTTTTAATACTATGGAGCAGCTCAGCGTACATTTCTTCGTTAATTGAATTGTCAGAGTAATTTGCAGACAGTAAGTATGTGGAGTAAATGATATAATACACGTCGAGATATGATTTATTTGAGAAGAGTTGCTGTATCGATCAAAAGTGAAACAAATAAGTGAATATGCCCCAAATGCAGTCATCACGATCCATTATCGAACGGCGGATATCTAGATTGTTTATAATATAGTAAAGACAAAAATCGATTAAAGTAGTGCCGTGTTACTTAATTACAGGAGATCACGATCTCTTTGTCTGAATACTTATATTTCCCTTTCGAAGCTTGGATTTTCTTTACTTGTCAAAATGATCTCAAAATTAAAGTGAAACTTTGCATGATAATCAATCTGCCCTGTAACTTAATAGCGATTCAGCTACTAACGCTATCTACAGCAGACATCGAGCTCTGCTGTCTGCAGAATATACACTAGCGAATCATTTTCTGGAATCAAAATAATTGCAGAAAATTTAAATTCATTTCATTGAGAAGATATTAGTATAATAAAAAGCATTGTCCGCAGTGGACTTCTTGCATAATTGAACTCTTTGTCTTAGACTTGTTATTTATCATTGGTGTCCCAAAATAGGTTACCATCACGGTTGTTGACGTCAAGGCTACGCTCGATAGCAAGCTGCTGTTCGAGTAACGAATCTGCGTCCCCCCCCCCTCCCCCCCAACCGAACTAGTTCTCTCTCGGGAGGATCGAAGACCAGACTTGCAAAATACGCGGAAATCAAGCCTGTGTTAAGACCTTTCTTAGGGGTTCACGAATAACGATGTTTAACAATGAAGTTTAATGACGCCCGTAACAAATTAAGAGTATTTTGATGGTCGGAATGAAAAAGAAAAAAAAAAAAAAAAAAAAAAAAGAAAAAGTAGGTCTCTACGGAAAGCTGTGAATGTGTTTTTTTTGTTCTTACTTTAGGCCTGAAAAAATGCTAAATTAAAACTTCGGCTCAGACGACGTCAGTTTGAACAGCCTTATTGAACATTGGTATTGTGAGTAATTTTTGGTCTATCAAATAACATATTTTTGCTTTATGAAATGTCGTTAGAGGAGATGATAAGTTGACGATGGATCAAGAGTCTACGTGAGAGGGTTTCGGGCCTTGTAAATGTCACGATAACACAACTTACGACATCATGACACAACAGTACACTAATATGATAGCACAATTTCGCCAGATAACACAATTTCCTGACGACATCTCGGAAACAGTGGCGTCTCCGAGTTCCAAATCAGTGAGCTGGGTCCATGCTATGACTATATTGCTATAACCTTTGTTGTTCGGCCTAAAAATAAAGGTAAAACGTGCTTTGTAGAACTCTCTCGGGGTCATTTTATGGATGATTAATTATTAAACGTGGAAATAGGTGGCGTGAGACTAGCCACAGTTGAAAGTCCAATGGGAACCGTAACTCAAAAATACTTCTTTGTCACTTTGAAAGTAGATCCAGCTTGGTCAATTTGCTATTTGTGCATTATTGTCTCAACACCCTTAGATTACGCAATTTAATAATTCCGTCTTGGCTTAAGTGGAAGTGTTAATTAAGACTGCAATAGAATTCATCTTTGAGAAAAGAACGCCGCTGGTGCCATACAGCGTTTCTGCGGAGTCCTACCTTCAAACAACATTAATTTTTGTGCTCAGGAGAAAGTGAGATGAACATCTTTCAGGTACAGTTAAAACTACTGAAATTACCTTGGTTTGTTCATTAAAGGTTCACAACCTGTTAACCGTTTTTTTTTTTTCCTCCCTTTTGCAGCTAAGCTTATTTTGGGTGTTGTGTTTTGCCAACAATTTGAGTGTTTTACTCGGTAAAGGTAATATTTGAATCAATTCTTCTTTTGATAAACAGAACTTTTCATGACTTAACTTCCTTGTTGAGTTTGTAGTTAAAAACTTTGTGCATCAAAACTAGCTCAGAGGTACTTATCGGAGGACGGGAGTGTAGAAAAAAGTTGAATTTTTTCTTGATATTATGGATCATTTCACACTTTCTCAGTTTGTTTGTAAACAAAACGGTTTCCTTTGTGTTCTATTTGACAAATATATATCGGTGGGAAACATAAAACAGAAAAGACATCCATTTCAATTAATTTATTTTCGTTTCTCAGACGTTGATATCTTCAGTGTAGCTATTGAATTTCAGAACTAAAGCGTGTTAAAACAGTTACGTGAATACATGAATAATCTGCACTCGATAAAATCAAAATAAGGTATTCAAGAGAGTGGAAGAAGTCCTTTTATCCTTTTTTGCATGTAATAGCACCAGAAAACATTCCGCGAAACAGTTAATAGTTTATGACAAACAGAAACGTCTAGAGGTTAGTTTTTGAACAAAGCATTCAAAGTTTGGCCTTACTTGATTGCAGCATAAATCATTCCATCAGACTTCAATTATTTATACAAACTAAGAAGATCTAGAAGGCGACTCTCAAGGTTTAATCCTTTCTTAGGATGTCCGCTGTTTGTAATCATGAACACTTGAAAATCCATAAATTTGTTAACGAAATCTTTAAATCTTTAGCCCGTGACTAAATGATCTCATGTGAAGTTCGACTGGAACAGAGATTGTCATTCGAAGTGTAGAGATCCAATACCTAATTCGGACCAGCTAAACGTTCTAAGTTAAACCTGGTTTAAAGGAGTTAAAAGGGCAGAATAGTAATCTGATTTAATAGAAATCTACCATTCCATTTACACCTGCAAACATTTTTATTTAAATCTGGGCTATTAAGATGAAAATTAGAAACAGAGAACTAAAACCCTGAATTTTCCATAGGATTCAATTATGTTTCATCAAATTCGATGAACATCGGTTTGAGCACCGTCTATGAAGAAAACAATTCCAAACCGTTATCAAGAACGAGCTTTAAGAACGATTCTCTGTAAGGATCAA